>NC_079381.1:11600000-11902500 GCF_021018895.1 Seriola aureovittata | reverse complement strand
CACACACACACACACACACACACACACACACACACACTTCCATAGCACATACACACTCATACATATGCCTCTTCGCGTGTTGGACAGACACACACCAAGCATAGGGTAGTGTTACATGGTAGTGTTACACAATGAGTGATCACAAATTCACACACACCACCAAACAGAGATACAAATACACACACAACCTGCTGTGTGCTCATGCTGCTGATGCTGCGTTTACACGGCCTTTTCTTTTTTTTCCACACAAAATTTGTCGAGATGCGAATCACATCCGCTCTCTGTAGCTATTTGCTGCCAATGCTGAAGGTTTAACTGAAATCAATGAGGAAATAGTTGACCCTCTTATCTCAATGGCTAATGGAAAGAGAAACATCTCAAAATGCAGAAAAAACACGGAAAAATGAAAAAGAAAACGGGAAAAAAACATTAAAAAGAACGTAAAATGAGATCTCACCTAACTCTGCATTAACTGTTATGTTTCAGGAAAATATAATAAATCCCTGCAGCTGAAATTTAATCTCCAGGGGATATGTTTTGGAGGTAAAACTTGTGCTGCCTAGTTAAGTTTTTGATAAAGGACAATTTCCTGCCAGTGTAATGACAGAGTATTTGAAACACAGCTTGGAAACTTTGGGGCAGTTTTGTGGGTTTTTTTTTTTTTTTTAAACTATAATGCCAAAATGATCTGATGTGTGATTTAATACCACGGTGCCTCACTGAGAACCACATTGCCCTCCCATCCATCCATCTCTCCTTTTTTTCCTGTCGTTTTTTATTCTTCAGCGCCGGAAGCAATCACGCTATCTCTGTGACAAACATACTATTATTACCATTATAACGACCAGTCCGATAGTGCTTGAATGCAACAGTATATACAGCTGTTCCTGGTCTATCTCCCCCATTTCTCTCCGTTAAACCCAACCGGTCGAGGCAGACAGCCACCCACCCTGAGTCCGGTTCTGTTGGAGGTTTCTTCCTGTTCAAAGGGAGATTTTCCTCTCCACTGTCACCAAGTGCTGCTCCTGGTGCAACTGTTTGGTTTCTCTCTATAATATTGGAAGGTCCTGACCTTATTCTATGAAATGCCATAAAATGGTATAAGTTATGATTTGATGCTATATAAATGAAATTGAACTGAGTTGAATTGAACAGGCAGCCTGACCACATGATATCACCTCTTTAGGAAAACAAGAGGAAACGCGTGCCAGTTGCTCTCACATGCGATCAATTATTTTACGGTGAAGTCAGGCTGGAGGGAAATTTTCAGCCATTAGCCCTTTAGTGCAGGGATCATACTGAGGGTAATAGTGACTAAACACTGAATAAACACATTTGGCTAATAGGTCATTCGAACCTGGAGCGGAGAAGGTGGGCCTGTTGATTTGTCAGAAGGTTGTTATAGATTTTAGCCTTAGCAACATGTGGGCATACACTCACTCAGAAATGCATCCAAAAGAATGGACAAAACAACAGCAACATTTTACAACACAACAGCTCATAATGATTTTCTTTTTTATAACGACTGTCGCAGGCAATTATAACAACTACTGTAAAGCACCATTTAAAGGGAAACAAGCTATGCAGCTGACTTGCAATTAGCAGCATGTGTGTCAGCTTTAATAGAGCTTTTAGGGCAACACAAGGCGATTTAAGACAGCCATCATTTCTTGTTTGTTGGGCAGATTCTTAAAAATGATGCAAACGCTGAAAGGAGAGAAAGTGTCAGAAACGTTGTAATGTTGCCAGTTAATTCATATGTCAGTTTACTTAATTGCAGATGAGTCCATACTTCATAAAAGCAATAAAACTTCAAAAATCAAAATTGCATATACATGTATATCATATACAACACATCTCAAGTCAAAAACATACACATACATACACTAGTAGTGGAAGAAATATCCTTGTTCCTTATTTAAGAAAAGTAGAAGTTTTCAAACGCTTTCAAAAGTGTTATTAGTAGTGTATATATATATATATATATATATATATTTCACTAATAACACTTTGTATATATACATGTATACATATATACACATATATACACACACACACTTACACACACACACACACACACATACATACATACATATATATATATATATATATATATATATAACATATATATTCTATATTCTAAGCATAATGCGCTATTGGCAGCTGTTAGAGTTATTGATGATATTATATGTATTATATTATTGTTTTATGTTGCATTGAGGATCTTTTACTAAGGTAAAAGAAGCAATAACACATTATTAAAATACTTTTTATATATCTTACTAGTTTATGAATATATTTTTATATTTTATCGTTTTATTTTATAGTATATTATTAGTAGTACTAGTAGTATTATTATTATCATTATCATTATCATTATCATTATCATTATTATTATTATTAGTAGTAGTAGTAGTAGTAATAGTAGTAGTAGCAGTAGTATTAAGTACAAGTAAAGCATTATCAGAAAAATAAATTTAAAGCATCAAAAATGTAAGTACTCATTAGGCAGAGTGGGCTCTATTATAATTATACTATTATTCTAATGAATCATTATTAAAAGTATGAAAACTATGAAGCAGGATAAAATGGAAATACTCAAGTAAGTACAAGTTATTCAAAACCATATTCAAGTAGAGTTCTAAAGTAAAAAAAAAAACTTTGCAATGCTGACACACACACACACACACACACACACACACACACTCGCACACGCACACACACACACACACACACACACACACACACACACACACACACAATGCAATACAATCCAGCACCTGAGTCACCAAATATCCACATATCACCACAAGTATAAACATGTGAAGTTAAGAGACATTCATTCAAAAAAAGAAAGACACTTATTCATCACTGAGTCGGATCTACACCTCTGCCACCTCTCAAGCATGAACATTAGCAGCTCAAACTGCAGAGCTGTTGACTTTATTATCAAGATCTTTCTATTATTATTTCTGTCCAACCCCTGTACGTGTACACACACACACACACACACACACACACACACACACACACACACACACACACACACACACACACACACACACACACACACACACACACACAGCTCCAGGCACTGCATGGTCAGGGTGAAACTTAACTACTCACCTAATTAACACAGGCTGAAGGTTTCCCCTCTAACTCCAGCACCTTTAACCTCAACACAAGAGATCTGGCTACTCACCTCGAAAACCTCGACCCCGGAGCACTCTGCACCAAATACATTGCAACGATTTTCAACTTCTCAAATATGGTCTCTGTGCTTTTCTATTTATAGTGTATCTGTGGGTTTTTTTTTTTTCCATCCATTGACCAACATGAGGAAATCAGTCTGTAATCTTCAACCCTGATTCCGTCTGCATGGTCTGTTTACACTGGATTCATCCTCACAATCAAAGAGATGTTCAGGAGCAGCTGTAGCAGTGAATGCGATATTATACTTTTTTAACTTATTTGTTTTTACTGTAGAAGTTGAGGTACACACTGGCTGTACTCTCTCTCTCTCTCTCTCTCTCTCTTTCTCTCTCTCTCTCCGTCTGTCTTTCCCCGCCTCTCTCTCCCTCCTCCCTCTGTTTATTCTTCTGGCGGTGCAGCAGGCCCCTGAGCCCAGAGGCAAGTCATGTTCTCAGGGAAACGGCAACTCTCCACAGAGCTGATATCAAAATAGTTTAAAATGTGAATTGTCTGATAGTTCCCAGTGAGTGCAGAGCCGAGCCAAACACTTCCAGATCCCCCTGCCAGCAGAATGTAAACAGAGCCGGGCTGGGAGAGAGCGAGTGAACCTGTTGTGTTCTTGTCATACAACAGAGCTCGGACCAGTCTGGTTGGATTAGTTGGCCGGGACCAAGGTTTCCTAACCTTTTTTTTTTTTTTTTTTGCCAAGTTTATAGTAGTATGTTGTTTCTGCTCAAAAAGTCAAGGGTGTGCAGGTGGTGCCTCTTGATGGGGAAATATTTTGTCAGACCTAGAATACTGAGATGACCCAGACACCAGTAGAGTAATTTCTTCATGTCTAAAATTAACAACAGTGAAGAAAAAGATGTATTTTCCTTTTAAAGACATGATTTCATTAAAGAATTGCTTAGGTTGGGCTCTTTGGTGGCCTCGGGGTACAAGACACTGACCATTCAATCCCAGTGTTCCCAGACGCTCTCCCCTCATTCTCTTTCTGCTCTCTACCACCTGTCTATCCACGATCCATCTGTCTCATAAAGGAAAAATTCCACCTTAAAAACTATTCTAAACTTTCCTAATATGAGTTAAGTCATATTCTTAGCCATGCAACAACAGGACAAAAAAGTCTTTACACTTGATGTGTGTTATTGCTTAATTGGGTGACACTTGAATTTGAAGTAACATTTGTGAACAGTATACTGTACAAACATTTAATAAATGGTTTGTAAGACTATAATGTGGCTGTACGCAGCTATAAGGACATTGAATATTTCTCTACAATTAAAACAATCTCCTATGAGGACATATTTCATTTTATGACAACTGTGTTTTACTGTATTATTTTGCATCATCTGTTTATACTCCAGCCTTCACTTAAGGGTCTCCTCATGAGGAGTTATATAATTATCATCTGTATCTACTTACAGCTGTATTATAGTCTGTTATAAACCATTGACTATGCTGCTCATGAATGTTAAGTATAGGGATTTATAATAAATGTTAATATAAACAATAATAACATTATACTCAGGAATGTGTAGTTGAGTGTGATTTTGAATGCAACAGTGATGCAGTAAAAGTCTGGGGTGCAGCTCTGCATGCACTTGTAACTGAGGAGTTCTGCACATGAAACAAATAAACAGAAGTTGCCTGTCAAGCCACGTTAAAGGCTCAGATGATCAATCTTTCAGAAAATCTGTTAACATAACTCTCCAACAATATCAACTGTTTCTTTCCCTATTTCTTTTCTTTTCTCGTTTTTAGCATCTGTTGGTGTCATGATTTCTGGTGTCCACAGATTTAAAATCCTCACATGCCAGCAGCTCTTAAACGGTGCACTCAACAAATTACATAACAGCTTGCTGGACCTCCGGACTGTTGACTAGGGAAACACCGCGGTTGGGAGAAACAGAGAAACCATTATAGAGGAGGAAAAACACATCTTCATGACGTTTTATTAAATATGAAAAATGTGCGCGTGTGAAAAATTTTGATGAAATTTACAAATGAGTTTGACGACAGTCGTGCACTGGAAGAAATGTCGTGACCTTGAGGTGTAACTATAAAACCTTGTATTTGTTCAAATTTCAGCTTTATTTTTCAAACAACAGATGATCCCTGCTGAAAATGTCACAAGCACTAAAAACTCCCCAGAACAAGCCTTGAAAAACATAATTTTATTTATTCTATGTGTGTGGAAAATATATCACTGTGTATATTTCCAGTGCGTTTGTGATTTATAGCTTTTATTGATGTACTGGAAGATTTAATATTTCTGTGTATTTTTGCAAGCGCGCCTGCACGCTGAAAGAAAAACAAATCTTGTGTAATGCTTGATTTGCGCCTTCATCTGTTTGCCTGCATGTTTGTTTGCACTGGCATTCAGAGCATGTTTGTCAGGTAGCTCCAGATGCCAGCATCAAGTTACACAATGTATTGTATGAAATAAATTATATTATCATCATCATTATGTCCAGGACAATGGGTAGATGGGGTAGATGAGGAATTTAATATGATTTGCTCAACCAACATGTTTTGATATGATTTTATTGGCCACAGTGATTTTCTAAAATCTATTTATTTATTTATTCATTGGATGTAGCCTACTTCACATCTGCAGACAAATTCGCATTAAATTCAATCTGATATATTAATTAAGATATAAGTATAATTTATATCTTAATTCCATTCATTTCTTCCTCTTTTGCCTTAATTTTTGTTTTGCCTTAATAAATTGATCCTATTTATCCTGTAAGTGGCTTAAATGCTTAAAATGTAAAAAAAAAAAAAAGAAAAACACCCCTTTTACATGGATGCAACATTAGCAGTGTTTGATTCTCCACGAGTAAATGAAGATTATATTGAAAAAGAAAAAAGTGCAAATTCAAAGAAAAATCTTCATGAGCATTTCTACTTGTTGGGGGGTTTGTGGGCTTTGCCTGAATAAGCACTGGAACTTTCCAGCATTTCTTTTCCTTCTTATTTATTTTTTGTCTGTGTTGTTTTCTCAGTATTGCAATGCATCACTTGACATTACCCAAGCAAGTTTGAGCTGCAGCGCATCAGCTGAAAGCAATTTGGTCCAGAGCGCAGCTGCCAGGCGGATAAGACTTTCCTTCTTTCGTTTACTTTGAAATGTTCCTTTTTTTTTCAACATCCAAAATACACAAGGCAGCCAAATTGCTGACATGTGTGAGAGGGGCAGCAAGACTCCTGCATTCTTTCATGCCCCACTATGCAAAACTCCACATTGTTTATTTAAAGAACACTGAACACTTTAGCACTATTAAGAAACATGTCATATAGTAAACTAAAGGTTTCCTCTCAGGAAAAATCCCTGTCAGTTTATTTTTCTTTTGTAAAAAGTTATTTTAGTTTTGACTCACAAACTGCCTGCATTCACAATTAAGCAACAGTGTTGTAGCTCGGCTTGTGTAATGCAGGACGCTAACGGGCAAGGTAAACCTGGAAGTGGTGTGATTATTTATGTGTTGAGGCGTGGACGAGTGAGATGGGAGGACTGGACTGTCTCTTTCTCACTACCTCACAGTGACACTGCGGTGAGGACCGAGACGAGAGGGCGAGGTGATGTTTCCTTTATTTCAGCTGCATTTCTCTGTCGAACTTTAAATCCAACCTGATGAAAATGTGTTCGAAATACATTGTGATTAATCGTTTCTGATAACATATACTTGGGCTGCAGCCTCAGCGAGCATGCTGTTTCCAGGGAAAAACAAAACATGACTCAGTATGGCCTCAACATATACAGCAATGAAATTCAGCTCTCCCTATGGCTTATTGTGGACTGCAGACAATTAGAGAGCAACAGGAGTTTTCTTTAATGCAGGATTGGTTTGGAGACTAATTTAAGATGACAAGTGAGAACCGTACTCTTGACACACTGTGATCTGAGTGGAAAACGCAGAGCAAGACAGAGGGGATGTAAGGTCTGAGAGACACGGACGAGGAAAAAAGGGCAAAAAGCTGACATGTAAACCAGGGTCGACAGCCAGAGGACAGCCTGTGCGTCAGTGTAGGCGAGGTGGTGGGTGGGAGGAGGGCGTGGAGGGAGGAAAAGAGGCTTCCAGAGAGAGAGACGGGAGGGCCCGCTGTGAGTGATAGCCCACCAGGGCCTCAGAGCGGCCAGACACTGGGAATAGCTAACCTACCTTGACATGCGTAGGAAACCCAAAACTCTCTGAGCCCTCTGTCAGATAGGAGCCACCCAGAGGAGCCCCGCCACAACTGTGTAGCCCGAGCCGCTGTGCGTCCTTTTTAACTAGCAGTGTTTAGATGAGCGCACGGTCGAGGAATGCTTCAGTATACCTTGCAGAAACCGCAAGCACAACAGCATTAAGGCCACATCAGCTTCCCAGTGCCTGGGAATAGGTCAACTCTGGCTACTAGCAGGGTTTTAACTGCTGGCTGGAGTTCAGTGTGTACATATGTGTGTGTGTGTGTGTGTGTGTGTGTGTGTGTGTGTGTGTGTGTGTGTGTGTGTGTGTGTGTGTGTGTGTGTGTGCGTGCGTGAATGCACATCAGCTGGTCTCTGTATTGTTAGTGTACATGCAGTATGCATAGATATATCCATCAGTAGACCTCCCTTTGATGCTGTATTACAGTCAGAAAGATAAGAGTTGACAAGGTTAAAGTGACTCTGAGGTGGTTTTGAGTCATGTTAGATTTGAGTAAAGCAGCAGTCATCACATGGTATATTAAAGGAAAGTGTTGAACTTTGGTGACAAGGAGCAGCGATCCAATTGTCATCATTTTGTCAGTAAGTTAGAAATCTAAAGCGAAAGCACAGAGACATCCCCAGTGTCAAAGTGAGTCACACTGTAGGGCTCCTCACTGCTCAGCACAGTCGGACACCTGAGCTCAGACTCAGACTCAAGCTGAGACTCGAGACTTGATTTGACTCAAGACCTGAATGCAAAACCTTTCAAATTCCAAGTTACGACCTAGTTAATAAGACAAGTCAGATGGGCCTTGCATAGCAACACAATCTGAATATGTGATTATTAGGTCACTGCATTGAAACACTAACAACAATCAAATGCCATATCACCTCATGGGTCAGCCTTCAGAGACACAGTGTTTCCTGACTTGCAGTTCGCTCATGAAGACTTGGTTTGCCTGGAAGGTCAAATAACACTGTGAATCCAACTTTTTCTCCAAAGTGTAAAGCACACAAAACTACAAAGTGCAACTTGTGAGCTTTATAATATATTAATCTTATAATAATGATATAAAAAGACCAATTAAGGCATTTTGCCATGTCACAGTAGGAAAAGCACGAGTGTAAAATAAAATGAATGATGGCTGGTATTGTGCATGCTGGCTCACTGTTACACAGCCATAGAACAGAACCACTAATAAAAAAAAAATGTCTGCTGGGAAATTGTTTATCACCATTTTTTTTACATGATTTAATGGGAATGAACAGAGTGAGACTAATATAAAAACATAATGATCTAACTATGAGATTGTTGTAGCATATCAAACTTTCAGAAGTCCACATAAAGGAATGATATCAGCCTACTTTCTGAATACTTCCTAATATTCTACAATCACACAAAAGTTAAGCTTGGCTAGGCTCGAGCTGTTTGGCTGAGAAGAAGAAGAAGAAGAAAAAGTGGAGCAGTGAGACAGGGAAGGATTTTTCAGGGAGAGCACTGAAACACATCTGAGATAAAGGAAATGAAATGGGATGCGAGAAGAGGAGAGGAGAGGAGAGAAGAGGAGAGAAGAGGAGAGGAGAGGAGAGGAGAGAAGAGAAGAGGAGAGAAGAGGAAAGGAGAGGAGAGAAGAGAAGAGGAGAGGACGGGGAAGAAAAAGGATTGGATGCTGGCACGCAGGGAACGGCAGTCTGCGGTAGACTTGTAAATAGCCGGAGGGACAGAGGGATGGAGGAATGGAGCTATCAGCAGAGAAGTGATGAAGGTCTGGGATCAGGCCAAGATAAACACAGGCCAGCCCAGAAGGAGCTGCAGCACCACACACACATACATACATACACACACACGCACGCACACACGCACATTTATGCACCAATGCACACACATGTATGAACTTTTCTCCCACACATATGTACAAATACACAAACAAAACACAAACACTTAGTGGCTGCGAGCACTTTATATCTATCATACTCGCGCAAGCGCATACACACACACACACACACACACACACACACACACACACACACACACACACACACACACACCTGCAGACAAATAAACACTGCTCTGTGTGGCTCCTAGACCACAACTTCGTGTTAAGCTGTGTGACAACAGGCCGAGCTGTCATTTCGACATCTCATTTCATCACATACTTCACATTAGTCCATTTGCTCAGATACCACAGAATAAACACGTAGTGCAAAGGAATGGCTGCAGTTTTATTTTTAAACGTGGAATAAACCGACTCAAGAGTTCGCTGAGCCCTCAGACTATCCCTCTTCACGTCTTGAGTCGTTTAAAATTCTACTCCATTACTCACCATGAAAAAAAGAATTAAACTTCTGCTTTGTAATTATACAAAAATATGGAGAAAAATGTCAGCTATGTCCTATAGATTTAATCATAGTTCCTTCATGGTGGGAAGATATTTATCACTACTGTTAATGTGCGCGCTTGCTTGTGTCTTTTTCTTTTCTTTTTTGCTCTGCATTCGTTCACGTGTGTCAGTGTATTTCATTGTCTGTCCGTGAGTGTGTGACTGAGCTTCATTAGTGTGCTATGGAGCGAGGGCTCTCCTGCTCCGTCTTGTCTTTGACCAACTAACACCTTGAGAGAAACTTTTAAAAATTCGCCAAATGTTATCTTAAGCTCGGCATTCAGAGGCGTTTGGCAAAACTGCAGCAAGAAAAGAGCCGCTGTGAAGCGTGTCTGACTGGAATGCAAAACACAAGTGATGGTCATCACTCTGTCACCATACAGATTTAAGGCTGTGTGTGTGTGTGTGTGTGTGTGTGTGTGTGTGTGTGTCTGTAATCTTTAGGAGAATTCTGTTGAATTCCCCTTAATCCCAATTGGTAAGTGAATGTGTTATTACTGTAAAGAAGAGTTAAGCAGAATCAATCCTCAACAAATAAAAGGAAATGTGGAGGTAATTCAAAGTGGATGTAATCTATATTTTTTATAATAACAGTGGATCAAATTACCATTTATAATGTCAAAGGAGTCTCTCCTACAGACCTGTTTCTACAATTGTTTTGGTTCTTCAGCCCACAACTGTTTCTGCTAACCCTAACTTTTTGTTGGCTCTCATCATAGCTTTGTTTAAAAAAAAAACAACAACAAAAAAACCCTGCTCAGCACCAAATGGCAGACAGGCTAGGTTAGCCACTAGCTGGTGAACATAATGCAGCATTTCTCAGCTTCAGAACCAAACATTTGTGTATAGTGAATGTTGTACTTACATCTGTTCAGTGGCCAGAAACACAACTCAAAATAAATCTGAACGTGTCTCCATATGTGCTGGAAGTGTAAAATAGGCAACTGTTTGCCATATCGACTAAAAAATGTTATAAAAGTCAGCTGAAATGTAATATTCAACAGCGTTCCGTGTTTATCTCAAAGTTTGTGCACAGTCTTGGCCCCTCCACCATCAAGTCTATTTTGCATTACCTTTATTAAAAACATTATTTAAAAAAAAAAAGAAGCAATAGCAATTCAGCAAACAGCTTTGTATGCAGGAAATTGGCTCTTCAGACCCGATAAGTCTCACATTTTCTTTCATCATCCACAACATCTCTGACTTTGGCAAATAGTGAGATTGCTCAGCGCCCGGGTACACCAGAGTGTAGCACTGCAAAATTCATTTCCACATCCTCACAAAGCTCTCGAACTGGACTCGTATCTCACGGCTCAACACAAACCATGCTGTATTTCGTGTGTGCAGGGGTTCATAGTGGTGCAATACAACTAATATGACAGCTTTCTTCACTTTGGTTTCTGTTAACATTGATCTGTTCACTGAAGTTGAAGCACAGTGTAAATATATTTGACCTCAGCCATCAGAGCTATCTATTGTGGCTATTCCATTGGAATTAATTCAGTTTGGTCTCATGGTCTTGAAGTAAACCCAGATTTTTCCCTGCTGAGATGTAGCTGTGCCTGCATGGCTCTTCTCAGAAAACATAAGAGATTAAAAAACAACAATGTCTACTGTGTAAGTGAGCACATGTGCTTTTTGTGTGAGTTTACCTCTTTTGAAGCTCCCAGTGGTCATGGATGTAGTGCCGGTACTTGCAGCTTGGTGCTTGTGTGTTTTATACATACAGCAACCTGCATGCCAGTTCAAAGCCACCCTGTGCAGTCTGAGGGGATGAGAGGAGACATGAAAGCAGCACTCAGCAACATGTACAGTCTGAAAGATCACAGGGCGAAAATGTCTAGGAAAGGTACACCAACATAAACAAATCAAACACACCTACATTTTTAGAGTTTGTGAAATCGAGTGCACCCACATGTTCAGGGCTCTAATGGCATGGATGCAGCAGACGTCTCACAGGAGAGAAGTGCACTGAAGTAATGCTTTGATAATGTAATCCAGAACATTGCAATCCGGCATTAATTTCAGACAGCACTTGATTATCTATCTTTTTTAATGCTCATTTACCACAGATTTGCTTGTGGTAAATGAGCATTTAAAGTTCCAGGAGACATGTTTTATGTCTGAACTTCATCTTCAGTGTTAAACACAGGTGGCCTGATGGAGAAAGAAAAAAAAAACGTCTTCCAGCTTTGACTGTCAGTGACCATCACCACTTCAAACATTCATTTTATTATGTCAAACGTGACACTGAACAATGGGAATATTGACAGTCATGTGTTATGAACAAGCCTGGTTGTTTGAGTATTTTAGCGCGTCAGGCTCCCAGGCGGGCTGTAGCCTTGTGAAAGCCCCGTATTGTATTTCTTTCCTGTGCCAGAGCCCGTTTCCTGTGGCGGTGCCGTGTCAAACAACGATGACCCTCTGCTTCCTGCAAGTCGCATGGAGACGGGCCTGCCACGAGCCCCAGGGCCTCACCGCCAGCCACTGAACAACCTCCAAGCCCCCACTCTGTCTGTCTGCTTTCAAGTCATTCCCCACCTTGCCCTCTCTGGATCTCACTTTCCTCATCCCATCTCATTTCCCTTAATTCCTTACCTTCCCTTGGCTGTTGCTTCTTCTACCCCCCCCGTCCTTAATTTCTCTCCCTTTAACCTTCTTCTACCTCCTTCCTTGTTTTCTTATTTGCCATCCCCTTTCTGTCCCTTGCCCCCGTCTCCTTCATGTTTCCCTCTGTCCACACCTCCTTTTCTCTTTACATCCCTTCTTCCCTCCTCCCTTTGTCCCACTGTCCAGGTCAGGAGGTCCGTCAGACGTTTCCTGTGAAAGCCACAGGTTCAGACCACACCTTGTGAAGGGGATTTCTGCAACTACTGTCAGTGACGCCCCATAGAAACACAGAGACATGCACGCTCCTGTCTGCATGTATACATGGAGCTACTGTACACAGCGAAAATATATGGTTGTTTTTGGCAGTAAGCGGTGTGCACTGTTGAACTTGCTGTCCGCTGGATAAAAAGACACTTGTGGGAAACAGTTGAAAACATGCAGCATAGAAAACACCGTCAGTAGTCATGATATCAGTGCTCCATCTAGAATAAGCAAAAACAAAAAAAGCTCAAGGTGTATTTTTACATATTCTGAATAAAATCACAGTGACTGTCAGCTGATAGCTGTCGACCTCCCTTATAAGTCAAGTCCCTGTGTTTTTGTGCCCTGAAACAACACTCTTACATTATATGCAAACATCCCGGGGTCACATCTCTGCTTTTGAGTATGAGAAAGCTGTCAAATCATGCATTTCTATCGGTCCCTATAGAAATCAACCACATGGCGGGGGTTAAAGACTCAAACTGTTTGACGTTTGCGGTAGAGCAGTTCAAATCACCAGTATTTCTGGTACAGATTTCAAACAATTGATATGCATACTTAAACAAAATCGTGAGCTTTTATGTTAACTTGTACAAAGCAGAATCTCCCTCACCACATTATACTGCAACTTTGATCTTGGACAATGTCCCGGTGGTATGTGAGTGCACGTGTGTGTGTGTGTTGGCACAGTCCTCTATGTTCCTCAAGCCAGCATGTCTTTGAATCGGCCTCTCTTCTCCTTCTATTCAGGGTCATGAGTACGCGTGTGCATGCACACGTGTGCCGGCAGCAATAACATACTTTGCTGTGCATCTCCGAAACGACTTGCCTTCTTCCAGTCCAGGTCAGAGGCAGGAAGTGAGCTGGGAGAAAAGGAGGAAGCAGAAGCAGCTCTCTCTGGCTGCAGGTAGTGACCCTGAGCCTTGACCTCCAACCTCACCCCCCATCAGTCTGACAATACACACTCGGACAAAACACAGATGTGCAAACATGGTGGTGTTGCTTACAATTTGCCAATATCAAAGAAACGGTGTCTGGCACCATAAAGCCTAAAAATAGTTGCTTGTTCTTGTACTAAGAAATGTTTAAAGCTTTATATCTTAATATCAACTAAGTTTTAAAAAAAAGAGACATCAAAATCCAGCATTATAATTTATCTCTTTATTATTTGACAACAACAACAACAACAGCATGTTGCATTTGTTCACTTATTACATTTACAGAGGTGGTCAGGAAAGCTGTATGGATTCAAGGACCTTGTTCACACAATCATCCATCCTTGCTTCCTTAATCAAACTGTTTGACGATGTTGGAGGTACAGTACAGCTTCTGGAAAGACTGTTAGGACATGAGCCCTGTCCAAAATCAGCACTTAAACCTTACACATGCAAATGTGCCAAAACTAGCATCCTTAATGCTTGTGCCTGCACCTGAGATTTAACCCTTTTGAAGTATTACTGGTACATTACATTACATGTAGTCGAGCTGTTTTTGGACAGAGCCCATGGCTTTGGGAGGTGACTGACTTTCGAGAGCCACCTCACCAGCTCCAGAAGAATAACCTGCTGCCATGTTTGGAAGGCTCCAGTTTTCCCTCGATGGCAGGGTTTGGTTCCGGACGTGGTCTAGAGTGGTAGGGGTTCTCAGGGAGGGGCCGTGGGGTAGACACTTTGGTCACCTATGACAGACAAGGAACAGGCATGCCATGACTTCTCATATACAGTGGAAACACATTGAAATAACAGTGTCCTGCAAGAACGTTTCAGTGGACAAGCTCAGATTTTGAAATTTAATGATTCTGATTCTTCCTAAAGTTCAACACAATTGACTCGAAACACAACAGTTACCTTGGATGTTAGGATAATGTACAATATATATATCATACTCTCAGAACAGATGGTAAAGGTCTATTGCTTAAAATCTGCTAAATTGTGAGGGAAGTTTTTTTGGAAACCCTGCACACTCTTTAAATCGTCTACCATTAAAAGGTTTATGCAGGTGGGTTCACGCCCCTCCTTTGCCCCTCTCTACCTCTTGCAGCTCTTTCCTTATGTCATGATTTACTTCCTCTCAGCTCTCCTTTTGGTTTGCAAGTCAGGACCTCCCCCTTTCTTTTACTCTCTCCCTCTGTTACTACCTTGCCCTTTAGTTTCTCTTACACCAGCTTTCTTCCCACCTGAATGAGTTACTCTCTTTCCTCTCGACTCTTCCCAAACTCAACAAAAGTTTTACTCTCCAGATCTTTTTATTTGTTGTATGCCTGAGAAACCAGAGAAACTCGGCCAGAGCATGGACAGTCAACCTGCATATTTTTCATAG
Organism: Seriola aureovittata; assembly: GCF_021018895.1. Taxonomy (NCBI): domain Eukaryota; kingdom Metazoa; phylum Chordata; class Actinopteri; order Carangiformes; family Carangidae; genus Seriola; species Seriola aureovittata. The sequence goes on along the minus strand of NC_079381.1, from coordinate 11,887,560 downwards.
TAATTGAGATTTCTGTTTTGTTTCCCTGCTCATGTGGTTCAATTCCATGAACACTAGCTCTGCCTGGTGAGTGCAAAATGGCCAGAAAGTTGATTACAGCCATTCATGGCTTCCCAGGTTTGTGCTCTTGTCTTTTCAAAGACTACAGAAATAAATGCCCAAAAAACTATTGTCAAGATCAGTTTTTGGTACTTTGATTGCTGTGCCTAATTAACACTTGCCAGTCAGTTATGCAAACCCCTTAAAGATGGAAATTTAATGAAAAGAAAACCCAAAGCAGAAAAAAAGACATGATTTTTTCTGCTCAGCACTGCAGCTGAATGAGACCACTACGCAGATGCAATCAGAGGCTCTTGCACAGCCCATAATCGGAAAGAATAGAGCCCATCAACCCAGCTGCTCACATTGTGAATGCGCAGTCAATCCCTCACAAGTCTCACCTTAGACAGGTCTCCCAGCTCAGGTCTCTCCCACCCCAGCTTATCAAGGACGCAGCTGTCAAAGGTTTGCTGCTGCTTACGGCAATGACGCAGTTCTGCCAAGTTCGAATAATCCAGACAGGTCCAGTACTCCGTGAAGGACTCGGCACAGTTACCCTTGATTTGCCTACAAGAAAAGATGCAAGCAGAGATTTGAATCAGAATGAAATATGCATGAGCAGGAATTCTCCCCCCTAAAATACTGAAGATATTTTAAAAGATGACGATTTAGGGGACTGATTTGTAAAAGAACATATGATATAGGAGTTTAGATTTAAAGATTTATAAAGAAATCACATTCATCTTGTAAGCCGAACCAAGTCAGGAACTTTTATTAAGTTCTGGTTTATGACTAGTCAGTTTCCACTAGTCAAAAAAATTCTGCTTACTATGGAGAAGTTTCCGTAATAAGAAGGCAGTGCTCCTAAAAGGTGGCTGGCAGTTGCCAAAAGCGTCCAAGAATCAAACCAGATCCCAGGTGCAATTACAGCTTTTCACAAATCTTTCCTCATTATAATAATTACAGGTCCTTCTCTTTCACAATAACTCTCAGTCTATCTTTGGGGTTAGAGTGTCAGTTATTTACTTCTGCTATTGAATTGGAGGTCATGTGTTTTTTTTTTTGTTTTGTTTAATTTTTTGAGAACCAAAACCACAACTTGTTTGAGACACAAAAACACACAAAAGCACCTTAGTTACTGCATGGGAATACTGCATGGTATAACCAAAGCTCTGTCTAAAGCTTTCAGTAAACACAGACATAGTAGTTAAGAGTGAAAAACCCCAGACCACTTCCTCAAATAGCCCCCAGTGGCAGTTTTATAGACACAACAGGCTGTATGATTATTCAGTTATAAAATTAACATTCCTTTTTTCTACTGGTCATTTTTATAAAGAAAGTTGCAAAGAATTGACAAAGATCATACTTTGGCCACCTCTTGTTGATAATTTATTTTTTATTCATTTAAAGACAAGTTTGTTGAGACTTTGGGTTAAAGGCCGACTCTTCAATCGCCAAAAAAGGCAGATAAAACCTTTTTTAAGGAAATTAATAATAAATAATTAAATGGCTTTGCAGGAATAAAGACCGAGTTGTTCAATTAATCCAGATGATCCAAAAATACAAACAGCTGTGAGATTAGTTCTGTGTCAAAAGTACACTTACATAACGGAAAACGTTTTTTCAGACTTTTGGCAACATCTCAGGAAAGTTGAACCGAAAGTTTGACCAAAAACCTGTTGTGGTTCTGCTGAAAGCCTACCCCACTGTTCAGGGTTTTATTCTGGTGTTTATTTCTCTTTCTTCTGTGTATTCTGGAGCTTTCTTCTTGTATTCATATTTACAAAAACACTTGAGTGGTCTGCAAATTAACCACTCACCTTTCCTTCCACCCAAGATACACTTTGGAATAATACAACATATACCATATTTTTTACCTAATTTCTTAAATATTAGTCATATAGATATATGAATATAATATAGAGATCTAATAGACATCTTTCTTATCCAGCTACAAATTCTCGCCACTTGTTGTTCTGAGAACTTAGCAGAAGCAGATGGAATTGAGCGCTTATTATCAGGACAAATTACAGAACAGGAAACCAGACGTCCCAACACTGAAATCTTCTTTCTGTGTGAACAGCTGTAACCCCTGCAACAACAACAGCAGTATTTGCAACCTCAAAGCACATATTCTGCCCATATGTCCATCACAGAGGAAGAAATGCAAAAACTCTTGACCACAAACCTCTTGACCATGGTTTTACATGGACTATCATACTGTGCACTCTCCAGCTGATTCCACAGTCCAGCCACATCTTAAATAACACTCTGACCACCAGCCCACTGTTCAGTTTTGCAGTTGATGGCAGAGTGGCTTCATCTGCTGAATCTCTCAAGTATCACCTTAACTGTCAAATACATTGCTCACTGCTTTCTTTCAGGTATTCACAGTTTCCCACATATCTGATTTATCAACTCTTTTTGTAATGAATCTATAAGAAAAACACACAATATGTAAACCCCTTTTGTTTCCTGAATGTTTCAGTAAATGTGTCTGTGTATGGAGGTGTGTTACCTGAAGAAGTTGAGCGCACACTCATTGACTTTCCTCCCTTCTTCTAGACATTTCCTGGGGTCCTTCTCCTCCCAGCGACAGAGCATGAACTCCTTGTTGGGTTTGTCACACTGGGAGCCAAAATGGTGGGCAGCAGCCTTCAGCACTGCAGATGACACATTGATCTGACAGACACAAAAAAAAATGGTAACAAAGGTAAAATGATTATTAATTACTAAATAATACGTATGCAAGGACATACAGTTGTGCTCATACATTTACATGCCCCTGGCAGACTTGGTAAAATATTGACTTTTTTGGGGGGGGAAATATGAGTTTTCTTTTATTTAGGGATAGTGGTCAGGTGAAGCCATTTATTATCACATAATTGTGTGTGCCCCTGACTGATGATAATGAAATTATCTGAATGGCCCCAAATAAAAGTTTACATACCCTTGAATGTTTAGCTTGATGATATTGACAGAAGTAGACACACACACAGGTTAAAGGAGGTCATAACACATAGAAAAACCCCTACCCCCAGCAACTTCAGCTGAATTTCAAGATGCACAATAAGAAGGTACTTCTGCTGCAGAGTCTAGTTGCCAGAAAAAAGCTATTATGACACCAACACCACATAACAGCCTGCTTACAATATGCCAAACAGCACCTTGACAAGTCATTCGGACTGATGAGACCAAAATTGAACTTTATGGTCACAACCATTAACGCTATGTTTGAAAGGGAGTCAACAAGGCCTATGACGAAAAGTACACCACCCCTACTGTGAAGCATGTAGGAGGAACTCTGATATTGTGGGGATGTATGAGCTACAGTGGCACAGGGAATTTAGTCAAAATTGATGGCAAGATGAATGCAGAATGTTTTCAGAAAATATTGGAGGACAATTTGCATTTATCAGCCCAGAAGATACGCATGGGACACACTTGGACTTTCCAATATGACAATGATCAAAAATATGGGGCCAAGTCATCCCATCAGTCGCCACAGCAGAAAAATGAAGGTTTTGTGGAGAGGCAGTCATAGTCTATTAACCTTAATATCATTGAACCACTTTGGAGAGATCACAAATGTAAACTTCATGCAAGAAAACTTGAGAATTTATTGGATTGAGAAATAAAGGTCCTCCTCCACAACTATAACAAAAGACTTCAAGCCATCATTGATGCTAAAAGGGGCAATATACAGTTTTAACAACTAAGGTTATGCAAACTTTTGAACAGGTACCACATTGTTATTTTCTTTATTGCTATGTTTTGTTGATTGTGAATTATTGTGCTATTCTGTGTTTGTAGTTTAATTTGAATCCAATCAAAAATAAAAGAAATGTGTTTCTTCTTCATGTTTTCTTTAAAGAATAGCACACATCTTATAAATTCTGCCAGGGTATGTAAACTTATGAGTGCAACTGTAATTCCATTTTTTGAGGTATAGGATTATTTTGTGTAGTCTGACACTTGTTGATATTTTAGACCTGATTAATAAGGCACAATATAGTGAATCTGCATATGTGTTGCCTAACCTGGAACAGCTGGAAACTGCTAGGCTAGCTCCAATAGTAGAAAGTACACTCTCGAAAACTTCCAAGCAGCTCTATTTAGTTTACAATTTTTATCTTGTTTACTAAGTTTGTTAATAAAAACACACACACACGCACACACAATGAGAATAGACTTTGTGGTTTAAGAGGTCTGAGCTGTTTCTTGGAGAACAACCATTCTTTAGCCCAGCATCTCTCATCAATATTTCCAACTATGGCCAGGTGCATGCATTTTTATATAAATAAATGTACTGCACATCAGTGCTGAACTCTAATAATGCAAATGTATTACAATACTCTACTGTACTTAACGTAAAAATTCTGATCTCACAGACTAATATTCAGAATGTGTGAATGCACTGCAGCAAATTTCATATAAGTCTTAATATATAGAGGAAAAGTATTTGTCAGGCCCTGGCCAATAGAAGAATCCAAAACAGAACAGCAGTGCGAAGTTAGTGGTGAGGGGTTTAAGGCAGTGTCTTCACAATTTAATTCTTCAAAAAATTGTTTAACTATTAAATTTAAAAGCAACTATTACATGCACACATATCGTCTATTATATCATTGGTTGGTATCTCAAAGATTCAAGCTGCTGCCAGCTTCCACCTGACTTCCAAGGACAAGTTCAATGTGCCAAATAACACTGCGGCTGACATGAACCAGTCAATGGTTTGTTTTGGGTCAACCACTGTAAAGTTACTGTGGCCACAGGGGCAAAATGAAGACGTAATGCGGACTATCAAAAGAGCAATACAGACCCTGTGAAGACAAAGTTAACAATGGTTAACAGCCAGTCATATCTCTGCATCGCCTCTGAGACATATTTCGATTCCTCTAACGCTACTTAATATTGTCATGGTGCCTATCACAACGATGGCAGAATATTCACTAGCTCCAAATGTATTCCGAAATATTCACCAGCTCATCTATTATAAATTTACATTATCTAACTAACTTTTACCATTGTGAGGGCTGGAAACGCCAGCGGCAAAAAATATTAGTTGCTGAGCAAATCCTGAAGCCTATGGCAGCTAGCGTTAGCAGCTAGTTAGCTAGCATCTTCTATATTACAATGATTTTCATTCAAGCTAAACAATAACCGCTGCTCACCTCGTCCACATTCAGCTCCTGCAGTGTGGGGACTTCCACCGTTGTGGGCATGGCTGTACAATATCAAACAAATCAATATCACAAAATATCAAACACCGCTACTGAAAAACATTCAAGGTCCTCGTCAGTCTCCAGGACGAGCGACGAGGCCGGGGAGAAGGTCAGTCTGGTTTGCTCTGCTGCTGCTAGCCGGGAGGCGCGCTCTGATGACGTACAGAGAGCGCGTCAAAAGGCGCCCGCATGCGTAGTGAAAAAAACAATAAGTGAAAGAAAGAAGTGAAAAGGCTGTAAAGATTTCTTAAATTTGCTATTTTGTTCTGTCAAGTTTTATCTCGATTTTTTTTCTAAAAGACAGTGACAGCAGTCCACTGCCCTCTATCCTAAGCGTTTTCATGAGGAGCCTTCCACTCTGTTTGTTGCTGCCTGTTGCAGTGTTGCCATGGCAACGGCGTATCTTATTTTATTTTGTGAAGACGACAGTATATTAAATGGAGGTCACTGGGAGCCGTTACAAAGGGGAAACAAAAAATGGCAGGTAAAATTGATATTAATGTTTCATAACTCTTAAAAACAGCAGGGTTCACACAGCCAAATAACTCACACAAGTGGTTCATAGTTAGCTAAAAGTTGACTACCTCTACTCTCCCTCAGGATGGAGGGAAAAGGAGAATATACCTTTCCAACAGAGACCAAGTATGAGGGAGAGATGAAAGATGGGATGTTCCATGGCAAAGGAGTGCTACATTTTCCAAATGGAAGTAAATATGAGGCCACTTGGGAAAACGGCATAGCAAAACAGGTGAGGAGTTTGAGGAGTGTGTGTGTGTGTGTGTGTGTGTGTGTGTGTGTGTCCCTGCATGTATGTCACAATATATGTATCCACTTGCATGATTGTGTGTTTCACATTGGTTATAGTTGATATCACATCTGGTCCCTTTTAGCAATCACTCACCATTACTGTCGTAGTTATTAGGTTTCTCTCCCCTTTTCCTGCATGAAGCTATAGTCTCTCCTGCTCTGATGCAATCTTCCATGGGCTTTTGCCACAACAGCGATCACTCCAATTATTATCATCAATGCAGTTGCGGTTCATGTGAAATGATAGCAGCTCTGAACCATGACTAACCTTGGCCCAGACTACCCTGCACCTGCGTTCATGCCAGCCCAAAAAAACCTGCTTCCATTCAAAATATACCTAAACCATTCAATAAACTCAGAAATTTAAACTCTGGCAAATTATATCTGGTAGCTCAAACCTCATTCTGCAACTTGCACCCCTTCTTTCAAACAATGCTTCTCAGCCTGGGGTTTGAGGAGCCCAGGCATTTAGGATAAGAAAAACATATTTTTGCCATGAAAATTTGCAAATGTTGCCTTATCCTTTTGACACACTGAATAGATTTTTAGCATCCTCGCCTTCTATGTTAATTAGCAAGAATTTTAAAGGGTTGAGTCTAAAAGTCTGAGATTCATTGTGCATTTTAACTTTTAAAATGTCACTGCAAGTGCTGTATTTAAACTTTAACAAAAAGTACTGGGAGATAAAACGGACACCAACAACAAACCAACAGTAGCCTGTCATGTCTAGTGCGTGTTAACAGACCTTTTCTACTGCAGACATTTTAAAATATCATAGCAGGAAAAGCACAGGTGTAATTTATTACCCTAATCAAGGCTGCATTTCCTTGTAGGTGCTTCCAGGATCCAGCTGCTGTGCATGCTGGTTCACTGACATGGCTTCAGTGGAGCTGAGCCATCGTTGTTGTCATTAGTTACACCTGTACTTGTCCTGCCATGACAGGTCTGAATATCTACACAGAAAAGTGTCAATAGATAAGACTAAACTAATCTATCACACTAGCTGTAACATATTATCAGTAAAAATGACAAATTCACCTCTTCTCTTCAAATTTGTATTTGGTCTCTTACCAAATATGCCCTCTTAAAAATCCATTTAATGGGCCTTTTTGGTGACTGCAAAGTACATTGTTGACACTGAAGTGAAAATGTTATTGTTACATTTCCAATACACAAAATTACTGAACAGTGTATGTTTATTTAAAAAGTCAGTTTTCATTGTCAATAATGCATCATCCCACAGAAACACACACACACACACACACACCCAAACACATATTTTTCCACTTTCCACTACTGGTACATATCAGTGCAGACAGTTTTGGTTTCTTCTGCTGAGGTTTTGAGATATCCATCTCTAAGATTTCAGCCTAAACCCAAAGACAATGGAGGGAAATTTAGACTCTTTTGTGGTGCTTAAAGTACTGAAAAGTGACATTTGAAAACCTCACCAGCAACTTATCTATCCAGAAACCATGTCTTGGGTACACAGGATAACCTCCAGACCTCACTTTCAACAGTTTTCACTGGAAGTACATTCTGCCAAAGAAACGGTCCCAACAAAAACTGTCAACAGTGAGGTCTGTGGATTATCTTGAGTAACAGGGACATTGTTGTACTGGGGTGGTTTCAAGATGTGGATGTTGCAAAACTTTGGCAAATAACACTGAAACTATTCATGGCCAGACACCACTAGATGTAAGTGGAAGAGTTTTATTTTCCATTTAGGACCTTTAAAAGTTTATGACCGAGGAATGAAGATGATTTTCTCTATTTTTCATTGTGCTTCCTCACAAGGGGTCTTTTACCTTTGCTGATGGTCTGCGGTGCCAGGAAAAGGACTGGGACTACTGCGATGGTTATGACAGACGCTTCTACAGTGAGAGATGCAATGGCCTCAGACCTGCAGGTTGGAATCCAATTATTTGCTCACATATTCACTCATTCAGTGAAATGACTGTGGTTTCTTCTTTATCCCACTCCCACAGAAACACACTCACATCAATGATTGTCAAAAATTAAAACAATGTTAGAGTAAGAGAAGTAACAGCCAAAGCCATTTGAGAAAACTAAGATATGAACACAGAAACTTCTCGGTGTGCAACAGCATTAACCACTGAGCCATTCCTCCAGCTGATAATAGTAAACCATCATAAGAAAATAGTTCAACATAAAATATCTACCCTGTCCATTCAGGAGAATCTCAGCTAACTGATCTGCATCCTCCACGTGTTATTCCTGAGTGGTGTTACGATTGCGGAGATGGTTTCTATGACCCCACCACGAAAGTTGTCACCTCTTACATGGGAAGATTCCTCAGGAATGCAGGTGAGGCAGAAAATATCCTGTTATTATCACTGTTGTAGCCTTGTGACACCAAAGATGACTGGTGCATAGGAGATACAGTGCACATGTAACCACTTACTTTGATTCATAATAATAATCCTTCCAACCTAAACATAGTGTGAACTATTATTATAAGCAAGCTTAGCAGCTATTATTTTGACATGAAAAAGAAAGTAGGCATTACCTGCTGCCTTCCACAATTGACATATGAAGCAGGGATAACTGACATTTTCACAACATCTCAATCATAATTAAAAACTTACCTCCTTTTCTCACTGCTTACATTTCTTCACTTCATGCACATTTTTTCCACTAACCTGATGCCAAATTGGCTGTATCTGTGCGTGGAGTAATATCCAGACATATTTGCCTGTGATGCCAAGGTAAATAGGAAAGATTAAAGTCAAGAGCAAAGACAAAATTACTTTTCAAATTAAGCACAGTTTTATATCCAATAAAACATCTTATCCATGATAGATTGCAGTATTTTAATATATTTATGGTGAAACGCAATAAAGCAGCTCCACTTGTTTCTATAACTGATCATAACTAGGAAAAACATTAATTCCAGTAATCATGTTGCTGTTGATTTAACCTACATTTCCAATTTGCAGTGTGCAGCACACACATTCGTTAGGGTGTTCACAAAGGACATGAAATTGCACCTACATGGTTGAGCTAATGGATTGTCTGAGTGCTTTGCCATAGATGCTCTTGTAGTTCCTTAGTGTAGAGTCCTCATGTAATTGTTTTACTTGTTGGTCTATCATTTTTTATTATTCAAGGAAGGAAATGTCCACTCAGGCCTATACCTCAGGAAGATCCATGGAGTTAAAAGCCATGCAATCAGCTAAATTATTACTGAGAGTCATTGCTGCTGCCTTGTCATACAAGATAGTAGCTCTGTGTAAAATTATCTACTTTTCAACAGCTCAACTTTTTAGAGAACAGGTGACATATAAAAAGCTTTACTGAGGCTACTTTCAAACATGGTGAAGCTCTTGAATTTAATTTGTTTCAGGCAAGCTCATCTTTCTTTGCCCATGTTTTAATAACTGCAAGTCTGAAAGCATATAGTGTGGCCATATGGGAAGGATTTGATAACAATGAACCTATGGAGTGATTTTTAAATAGATTATCCCTGGATTTTCTGATGGAAGATTACTGTTACAAACAATCTGATAAGCATGCTTCTATAGGCTATTTCAGTCATTTCAAAGGTTTTTGTTTTTTGTCAAAAGTGGAAAATTCGAGACACATTTTTCCACTGAACGAGTGCCCTGTTTTGGAAATCCTGATTTGAAGTGAACGCAGTTTGTCAGGTGTCCAAGGAATTCCCAATTTCTGATATCCTCTGCTCGTCATGTCTCCCCTGCCATGCTTGTACATAATGTTGTGAATTATGCATTGGGATTTGAATCAGATTTTTTTTGTGAACCTGGGAAGGAGTATAATGCAGATCTACATGGCAACAGCCTTTAAACTCAGCAGTTTGACATGACCATTTTCACCCATGCTAGCAGCATGGCTCTCGGGATCTCGGGACAGTATCAGGTTGTCAGTCGGTTGGTCTGTAGGTCTGTCCACTACTTAAGTCCAGACTGAACAATCTTAACAGCTAATGAATGGATTGCCATGAAAGTTTGAACAGGCATTTCATGGTCCCCAGAGGATGAACCCTGCTGATTTTGGGGAACCCCTGACTTTTTCAGAGCTGCTAGCAGTGCTGTAGTCTCATAGTCTTGTTGACATGTGCTGTGCAGTATCTTAACAAACTGCATGCATGGAGGGTTTACAAAATTGTACAGGACTCATGCTTTTAGTTGCAGAAATGTGAGAAGCATTTCTGGTATTCCTCAGTCATTTAAGAAATAAGACAAAGTCCAGCTTCAATATCTGGATTTTCATATGATGATTCCTGAATCTGTTTTATTTTGTATGTGAATGGATATGATCGTTTCTTACCTTACAAATGCAGACATGTGTCAAGACATGAGCCCTGGCAGAAGTTGAGGTATGACTCATAAGCTCCCTAAGGTGGAAATGCAATTTTGGGCAGAATATTTGTATTCAGATGAGCTACTTGCAACATAATACAGATTAGTTCCACCAGCAGACAAATCTCATTTACATATGTGTAGAGACAGAAGGAAACAGAGGAGAGGGTCCACATCCTCAACAGATGTCCTCAGCATGTGAACGAAGACAAAAATATGTTTTGCGATTTTTTTACTTGATGCTGGTTGTTCATCATCATTATAGTTCTGGTATTGATCAGTGGAATGATGGAGAGAGAGAGATAGGGAGGAAGAGAACAAAAGAGGAGGAGGAGAGGGAAAGATTTTTTTTGGATGTTAAGATGAAAAAGAAGAGGAACTGAGCACTTCCCAACAATGCTCTGACTCTGTTTTGATTTAGATAAATATGGAGTCAAACAGGAACTATTTAATTGATGTGTGCTTTGTTTTTTTTCGCAGCGTTTACGTGCATGTGTGTGGAGAGATGTCTGTGTATGTGTGGTTGTATATATTACATACGCTATTTGTGCTCTCCTTCTTGTCTTGGTATACAATTCTTGAGAAGAATGCCCCTGTATCCTGTATGGATTTATTTTTCAACCCTGGGAGGTGAAGGCACATTTGTCAGAGTGGGTGTGAAGACAGAATTTATTGCCTCATGGCTTCCGCCCAGGATGAGGACTGTGAGTATGATGGGACACAGGGAAGACCCACCCTCCCAGTGGGGACGTTTACTGCAGCAAGGAAAGAGGAAGGAGCTCCAGATGTAATGGTTACAACTGGTGGATGCAGGGCAAGGGAGAAGTAAGGCAGTGAAGACAGTGGAGACAAAGCTTCATATCTAGGAAAGTTGCAAAAGTGATGCATATGGAACTGTTTTAAAACACAGCTGATTCAAGTTTCACCCTGTGGAACTAAATATTGTTGCTTGGAAATAACAGGCTAAACTTGACTCACTGGCCAAAGCTGACCAAAGCAAAGTCCTGCCCTCCTTAGTTACCGTTGCTAACTTGGACAAACAGCTCTTTTTGGCATAGTGCCAAGCAGCGAAACAATAGGATCTGTTGCTAATATTCCCCAAGAGGTTTAGAGTATTTTTGGAATTGAACCGATTTCTTGTCATCAAGAAGCTGCTAATACGCCTGCATGTATGAAGGGATTCGTCAAGAGTACTGATACACCATGTAGAAAATAGAAGGATAGAGGATGGAGAGATGGAGAGAGGGGACAGTGTCAGTTGGAATTATTAAGTGGGAACTTCCAGTGTCCAAAGAGTTCAAAAGTAAGCTGTGACACTAATGGAACACTAACTCTCAACAGTAAGCCATACTATAGCGTTCCTGATTCCTGATTCCTCGTACATTTCCTTGAAAGGTTTAGGCTAATAATTTATCATGTAACTAGGAGCGGTAGTAGCTCAGGTGGTAGAGCAGGTTGGGCATTAACTCTAAGCTTAGTTTGTTCCACATGCCGTGGTATCCTTGAGCAAGACACTGAACCACAAACTGCTCAAGTACAAGTCACCTTGTATAAACAATAATAATGTGATACCTGACCAATTTACAATAACAGGCTTACACTGATTCTGATTGTAAGTGGTCCACTCAACTGATTCCACAAAAACATCACAAATTTCACCTCACTTGTTGGTTTAGGGAAAGGACCAGTAAGCATTTACATGGTTTAGAGGAGGTGTTAAAGGGCATTGACCAAAATGACTCTGCAAGCAAAAGGAGCAGTCTGTGTAACCAATGGATGATGGCAAATGCCCTCCTTACCCACTGAGCTGACATTGATCATTGTTTCCTGTCCTCTTGTTTAAACCGAATTTGTCTTGAAAAGCACCTTTCTACTAAATTGCCTATAAAATTGGTTTTCTGATTCAGTTTGAGAAAAGGAATGTCATTCACTTAGAGAATTATGCTACAATGTCAATAGGTTTTACAACCCTTGAGATGCAGGGAGCCACATCATCATTATTTACCAAAATTTCAGGTTCTGGTTTGGATAAGGGAGTTTAGCAGTTGTCAGTGCATTTTATGAACAGTCTATTGGAAGCATTTTTGTGTAGAAACACTGGGATAAGACAAACTTAAAAAAAGGAGCAACTTTGGAAGAGTGGTTCAAGCAAGATCAGTAGGAGTCAGATGGGACATTAGTGTGTGTGTGTTTGTGTGTGTGTGTGTGTGTGTGTGTGTGTGTGTGTGTCATTAGGATGAAATCAGCAGTTTCTCTTCTCTTCAACTTATCTCTCACATATTGCATTACAGATGAGCCGGTATACTAATCCATCTTTGTCTTCTCATTTTAATATGAGGTGTTCAGCTGATTGTTATTTGAATGTTTATTTGTCATGTGGCTCACTAAATACTTTTGCATTGTGTGAACAGGTATTTTATAGGAAAAACAAAAACTCATTTGTCATTATGAATTCTCATTGGTGGCAGGCAGCAGGTGTTTTCACCTCTGAATTAAAATGAATTAAGATTAAAAATAAGGATGCTTACAGGGTGAGAAGTTTGATTTAATTGTCTGTTTGTTTTGCTAATAGTGGAGGGAAAGCTTGTTAAATTAAGACAATTAAAATCATAAGGATCACGCATGATGTAAACACAAATAATTAACGCTCCATCTCGCTTCCATGCATTTTAAAATGCTGCTTGCAGTTAATGGAATTCAGAAATTGAGATTTGAATCATGATTTAATTTTATTTTTCTGATTTTTTGTTTTTTATTTACATTTTTTTGTGATTTGAAAGCATTACAGCAAACATATGTTTCCACTTACTGCCACCTCACTCTGTCATAATCCATCTTAAATAAAGCCAACAGACTACAACACGTTGATATGATTAAACGTTAAATCTGAAACACAAATGTTAAATCTGAAACACAAATCACAGTCAAATAACTAAATATTTTAGATACACAACTCAAAAGGGCTTTCCAACACACATAAAAAGGCACATCATTTTACTTTAATTTGTCATTGCTGATGAAGATTGTTACTTAGGTTTTGAGGTGTAATATAAAACATTTGCATTACTCTGTAAAACTGTAATTAAAGAACAATGAAGGAAAAAGATGCATAGGCCACATCTGCACAATCAAATCTCCACCACTGACTGATTGAGCGTGCTCTGTTATTACAAACAAACACACACACACACGGTCAGTTATGTATAGTCTCTTTTGGCAACACTCACAGCGGTGCAAGAGACGGCAGCAGCTCCAGCAGGGGCCATGTGTTGCCATATTGTTTGTAGGACTTTCCTGTTTCTGGAATAACCGCTTCCCTTTGAAATTCTGCGCAGAAAGAGTTCCACATTGAAAACATTCCACTGCCAAGGAAAACACCTCTGGTGACCAAACCACAGCCCCTCCCTTTGTCCTCATCCAGCCGAGGTGTTTCACAGACAGATAAAATCAGTCGGAGCCCTGGGGAGTGGAACAAATCCTCACGCTGCCTTTCCTGAAACTCTCTTTTTTCATACATTTGAGACAAAAATTCACCATATAACAGGATTCACAAGTTAATCCTGTGAGCTGTGACAGATGGATTAATAATTTTAAAGATCAGTATCTGGCCTTCAAAGCAAGAAACCCCAAAAACCTGCGCTGTTTTCAGTGATGTGATCAAGACACAAAACCAAGGGCTGTTCTGTTTGCAGTGAATTGGAGACAGATGACTTGTACATGTACGTCTGAATGTTTGTTTGACTTTCACATTTAGGTAAGTTTGATTCACTGTACTGCCTCCAGTTGGAAACCACACAATGCATTTATATTAGCATATAATGACCATGTATATTGCAAATAGAGGAAGTTCTTTAAGTTGAGCGCCTCGTCACTGTCAGTGGATCAGGTCCAGTTTGTCTCTTGATGACATCACAGAGTCCTACCTCTACTGTCTACATGAATATTACACTGTTTTTCTACTTCACCATCACATCAGAGGATTGCAGTAATCTCATATAGCAGATTTTTTCTATTGCTAATTAAGCCATGCGTGTCTGTCTTAGTGCGTATGTGTGTCTGTGTGTGTGTTAATTCACTGCCATTAGGCTGGAAGGAAACACTTTTCCCTTAGAGTGTATTTTAAGGATTAAGATAAAGAGACTTTAACAAGGTGCCATTATCGCTTCCCCACACTCTCTCCCATGTACATTGAACAGTCCGTGCAGGTTGTTACAGTCGAGATGGATATCAGTCAGAGAACTGTTTAATAAACTGTGTGTGTTTATGCTGTACTTAATTGAATTTTAAAGTGATGATATACAGACAAAATCTTTTCCTGAAATTGTCCCTAAAAATGTTCCTACATCATTACTTCACTGAGAGAACCACAGACGTGATGTGATTTTATTTATTTATTTCTGTATTTAGCAGTCTATACACTGACTTACAAAAATTGGTAAATCCAAATCATAAAAATGTCCTGCTGTCCTCAGATTGCAGGAAATTACCTAAATATACCAGCCACCTGTGCCCTCAAATAACTCAAGGTACCAATTACACATGACTTAAATCCTGAGATAAACGCTGCTATACAATCTCAAGAGGGCAGAATTACAGCAAATATGAAAATGTCCCAATCTAATTATCATTAAGGCAGGTTGTGGTTCGTGGCTAAATGAGGTCAGTCTCATGGCAACACGGCGACACATAGGCTTCAATAATGACCTCTTCCACCGACACGTGTGTCACAAAGACTGGTGGAAATGTTTGCGTGGCAGCTGTCCACATGTCCGATATGTTCAATTGACCTCCCGATCAGAGCAGGTAGAAAGAGAGGCAGACACACAGAGAAAGAGAAGAGGGTGGTTTGTAGTTGAAGTGGCTGTTAGTGTCAACGCCCATTGCTGGCAATTACACACAATCAATCCGAGAGCTGCAGACCTGCTCCTCTGTACAATGGAACCCCGCGCGCAGTAGAACCTGGGGGTGAGGCCCGCGAGCCGCTCAAGTGCGTGCAGCTGCACGCGCTCCAGAGAAAGCTCACTTCCCCTGCAATTAGCTACTCATTTCAGTTTTAACAATGAAAAACTGGTTTATTATCAGCTCCTCTGGTAGTCGTTTCGGTTTAAAAAAATTGGCGTCCATTTTTGGGGTTATTATTTATTGGTGTCTGAAGTGGCTCTGAGAAGTTATTTTCTCCTAATTGTCAGGGTTATCTTGATTTGACAGATTTACCCGAGACTTGAATGGCACTTCACTGTTGCAGCCCACCACACAAAATGACCCGCGGTTTAATTATGCAGGCTCCTTGTTATTACAGATCTGACTTAAACGTTTTATGTGAGTTCAGCAAACTGAATGCAGTTCCTTTCTGTACTCCCTTTACACTTCAACCTGCGGTTTGTAGATTATTTCTTTTCCTTCTTTGAACACAGGTCAGACATTTAGAAAAACAAAATTAGTTTTCATCCAAACTTTGTTTCTAGTACCATACTAACACAAGTTCTCAATAATTTCAAATTATATCTTTCCAACAGATGACTCGGAACATGAGTGGATTGTGCGCACTTGTCGGAAAGCGTGGGATGAGGTTGTTGGCATTGATCCTGAAAAATCTCCTTCAATCAGACCTGAAGAGATCAGCAATATTAAGTGATAGACCTGCTTTTTATTTTAGAACTGCACTTAACATTTTCTTTTTATTGATATTAAATCTATAGGAAATGTCTTGTCATGGTCTTGTCTTTGATTGTGTATAATGGGCGAAAATAGGCAATAGGTTCATGTGTACTGTTTGTTATTTTTTTTATAACCTTGTAGGAGTTGCTCTCAGTGCATTCATCTTCATTTCCATAACATTATATGTGTGTGTGTGTGTGTGGGTGTGTGTGCGCGTGTGTGTGTGTGTGTGTGTGTGTGAGAGAGAGAGAGAGAGAGAGAGAGAGAGAGAGAGAGAGAGAGAGAGAGAGAGAGAGAGAGGTTCATTTATTTGAACCCATCCAAAAAAAATTATGTTTTAACCTGATCAAATCAAATTTCTAAACCTGAATTGACACTGATGTGATTGTTCAACATAAACACACTGTTTTGATTTTTGATGCAGTTTTTATCCTTGATATCAGTTACATGCATATTGAAATGTTCCTTCATACAAAGATATAGCCTAGATAATATTTAAAGTAAAAAAAACAATCATGGAAACTTGACATTCCCATTCTATGCATAAATAAACAGCTTCAGTTCAGTTATCAAATGAATATTTTAATACTAAAAGTATAAAATTGTCAGAGTTTTCATATATGCACGAAGATGCGTGCATGTTGTCTGAAATTAAATATTCCAAATAATGTCTAATGCTAATGTGCAGGTAATGATAAAAGTGCACAGGTCTGCAGAGTGAGGATCATGCATTCATTAAAAACCAAACTCTTTAAAATATTAGCACCATGAACTGTTTTTAGTAGATAATCTGTTGTATTACGAATGCGCCTCATCCTAAACAACTTTAGCTTTTGTTAAAAATTAAAAATAACATCAATAAATGAAATTAATAACACATTGAGTCTTTTAAAGGCAGCAGTCTTTTGTACAAAGAGAATCTTTCCCATTATGCACCCTTCCAGCTTAATGACAAATACACACTACATACACAAAAAATGCACGCATCCACACACACACACACACACACACCAGGATGCACACAATTATCCACAAAATAAAGGGAAAATACATGCATGTGCCCGCAACCAAAGAACTAAACATGCACCCCAGCCACAATCACAATCACAGTAGAACATCATGCTTAATTAAAAAAAACACATTGAAGATACAGTTACTTTATACGTATTGATTTTATTTGTATTTTTTGCCATTTAAAAATCCTTTTAATTATTGTACCCAACTTTCTTTGATTTGTGCCATATATTTGGGAAAATAAAAGGGAAATATTGCTTTTACTAATTCATCCTCAGAAATGATCCAAAAACCACAAAAATATCACATTCTATTTTATTGCAGTTTAGTACACAAAACATTTATGATGCACAGTCTATCAAATAAACTTTTTGTTTCATTTCATGTTTTTTTAACAAAACAAAACATTTTCAGAGGGGGGAAAAGTGCTTTACAGGGATTTACCATCTCAATAAATACAAGGACATTGAGGTCTTGTTGGATCCTGTTCTTCACACATTGGCCATGGCACTAAAATACAGATGCACACTCTCTACAACTGCCAATACACACACACACACACCCACACACATACACCCACACACACACACACACACACACACACACACACACACACACACATACACCCATACACACACACACACACACACACACACACACACACACACACACACACACACACACACACACACACACACACACACACATCTTACTATGTACAACCCAGTCTGTTTTATATTGTCCATTTTGTACCAATACTCCATTTCCCTCCTTGTACGAAAGACACATGCACACAGAGGCTGAACGAACAACTTAAAAATCATAAATTAGTGACAATGCACCTGTTTGGAAATCTGAAAATATGTAACACGTTTTGTAGGAATGTGTAGTTTGACAAGTATTCTCATGTCAGACTTCCCTCTGTTTCTATGTCAGTTTGAAGAAATGTAACAGGATTGTGGATCTTGAAATCTGTTAGCTCCTGCCTCTAATCTTACAGCCATGATTTACCAATACGCAACCCCAGACATTGTGCTTTGTGGTTTTCCTTCATGATAAGCAGTGAACATGCTACAATACATTTGTGATTTTCTACAAATGGAAGATTCCAATGGAAATTCTTATAATTTCTCCTACACATGCAAATAAAAAAAAAAGTCCAAATCTCTTTTTAGTGATGAATTACAGGCTAGAATTTAACTGCTGTAAACAACTACTGTTTCTTTTAATAATGGAAAAGATAAGGCACACAATGTTTTCATCTTTTAACAAAAAATCTAATTCTACACGTCATTTCAGTGGAAAATTTACCAAAAATGTAGCTGGGAAGTTTCTGTTTTTTGAGATGTCATAAAGTCACTATGTCATTCCTAAAGGACATATTTCAACATATTTTGTTTACGTTTAGCTTTCCTTCATGGTTGCTTAGAGAGAAAAGAGGGAGGAGTCTTACCTCTAATGTGGTGTACTGTGTGTGTCTGGCCCTTGGGCCACAACGACAGTCCCCCCTTAAATTTTCCCCTTTTTGTTTATCTTCAGTTTTCTGACAGCACTCGAGAGGCTTCAGTCCTGCTTCCCTGATCAGTCTCATCCCTTTACAACTCCCTCCACCTTTAAGTCAGAGGGTGGATGAGTAAAGTGGAGGATGCTGTACACTTGAAGCAAAATGGGTCCTTTTGGCGGTGTAAAATATAGTCTGTGAGTTCCTGCTAATGATAAATGCTTCATGATCATTTTGTCAGACTGGATGCAGGTGGGATATTCATGTCCTCGGAGAGAAAAAAAAACCAACCAAAAAAAAAAAAAAACATTTCTTTTTCTGTTTCCAAGTGGGCAGAGCTCCTGTAAGATTTGTCTTTTCTCCAGGCTGACTCCTGCTTGACCTCCAGGTCAGGTCGGTAGACGTCACTGATGGGAGATCAAGGGTTAGGGTCCGGAGGTTAGGGGTCATAAGGTTCATAGTGGAGTGCTAGCGGCTGAGGGGGAGCTGGGGCAGCGACATGGCCTGGTGAGGGAGACTCTGAGAAGTCAGCACAGAGAAGGGATGACCTGGAGAACATACAGGAAACACATAAAAAAGAGTTAAAAACAGCTAAATAAAGAAGACTCTGCTATAAAAAAGCAGCCAATAGTCATTAAATATGAAGCTGAAATCTTTATGTGCTTATTCACCAAACTGTAAAAAAGTACAACTCACTGTCAATGTACCCGTGAAGGGCCACCATGCGCGCACGCTCAGGACTGCCGAAGGGGGAGTAATGCAGCTCATCGGGCAGGGACGAGGGTATCCTGGACTGGGGATGACCTTGCGGAGCCCCACTGTGCTGGGGCGTGTGCTTTTTGTGTCTTGCTCTGCAGTTTTGAAACCACACCTATGAAGACGCAATGTAACCAGACATCATGTAGCTATATTCTTTAATAGAATATCTTGAGTTATTTTGTGTTTTTAAAAATCATAAATGACAAAATGCAAATGCAAAACTCTGCACATGTAAATATATTAATATGAATGTACATACATGAACATATTACTGTAACATATTGACAGCTAACATAACCTGATCTTTTCTCATGGCTGGATCAAGAATGTAAGTCTTTTCATATTCTATTTCAATACATTTAGCTACAACCAAACTATAACATATGTGTGGATGTCTTCGAACTGACCTGTATAACTCTCCTGCTGAGGCCCGTCATGTCGGCTAGTTTCTGTAGTGTCTGGGCATCTGGGTTATTGTCCTGGGCAAACTGAGCCTGCATGATCTGCACATTGAGACAAAACATTAGCATCAAATCAAAATTCTGCTGAAATCCGTGTTTGAAAGACAGCATGAAATACTGTATTTAGGGTTAATGTAATAAAACAGTGTAATTCAAATTTGCAAAATAAGCTGCTAATTGTATCAGAAACACTTCTTGTGTGTCTGACCTGTAGCTGTTCTGCAGTGAAGGATGTCCGTGCTCTTTTAGCCGGTTTGGGTTGACTGTCTTGTTCTGTTGGAACTGCTCCTTCTAACGTGATACCATTGCCTGAAAAACACAAGACAGTAATGTGATATGCAAGTCAGATTAGTTGTATTTCCATTTAAAGCAGCCAGAGATGTCCCATGAAACATATTTAAAACATAGGACTGAGACACTGTATCATAAAGCGACCTCAGTATTTTTTTGTCTAATTTGGGATCCACTTTTGAGAAACAGTCTAGTCCTGAGTTCTTGTAACATGACCTGCTAATCCTGTGGGTATCCATCAGAACCACTGAGAAATCAGGAATAAACAGACCAGCTATAATATAAACCAATAATATAAATATTAATTTAAGTTAATACAAGAAATAAGACATTATAGAATTTAATATTTAATGGATGTACTGAGAAAATAATGTGAAATATATTAAAATGCACAAATCTGGATAAATCCTGCTCCAGGAGGAGATTTTTGAGCAACCTTCTGGACAACCACTGAGAAGAATTGCAGTAAATTTTGCCACAACGTCTACTACTCACCACTCTCAGCCGCTCGTTTGAGGTTCTCCACCATGGTGTCGTAGTGAATCCTACACAGGACCTTCTCCTCCACCAAACCAAACTCCTCTCCCGTGGACAGCTGCCTCTTACATGAGTAGCACGCAAAACATGCCAAGTGGTATGCGTTTCCCCTTGCGCGCCGCACCCAGTCGCTGGCGTATATCTGCCGCCCACAGCGGGCACACTTAGTACCAAACCTACTGTGAGGGAGAGAAAAAGAGACACAAGAGAAGCAGCAGAGAGAAACAGAATGAGGAATTATTGGTTTGTCGATAGGGTAAAAGCAACATCTCGGGAGAGAAAATTGCAGCAGTGGATGATCATATAAATCTTATCTCAGGGTCATTTCCAGATAGTACACACACAGAATTAAACATGTACAGACATTCTTTTCTTTGACAAGAAAGCTGGAGTTGTAAATGAGAGTTTTTAAACTTGACGTTTTGGCAGAACTCAAAGGGTTTAAGGAAGAAACCTTGGAGGAGGATGTGGCCTTCAGAAAAGACTCCTGACTGCGGCTGCAAGCTGAGCCTTGAATGCAAACAAACCAACACCTGCAATTTCCTGGCTGATGCATGAAGACCCTGACATGTACACATGCTCCCACACAAACACACACACACACACACACACACACACCAGGGAACAAACCAACACACACGTAAGCCAGGGTGGTTTTACACACAGTGGAAGATGAAGAAAGACTTGGATGACATCACTCTCGATCGCCCCGCTGTAACTGATAGCAACAGTGAGATCAGGCGGCATATAAACTAAAACCACCTGACCTACTGTTCTGGGTGGGTGGGGGTGGGTGGGAGGTTGAGGGGCACAGAGAGGGAGAAGATGAGAGATAAATGAACAGAAAGTTAGAGAGAGAGGTTAGGCAGGGAACGGCTAGGATATCAAGTTGTTGGGTCAGCTCGAAACAAGATATTAATGTCTGAAATAAACATGCTCCGCTCGTTGGAAATATTTAAATTGCGGTAAATGTGACTGTGGACAGAATGAGACAAATACAAGGGTGAAAGAGCATAAGGGCAGAGTGGAACTGAAGGCTGCCATGGATTTAATTACACTAACATTCATGTTCTGTCATTTTTCTTACTGTCCACCAATCCTATGAAAAGAACAAACCCACTAATGCGTACCTCCCCCTATATTTTTTGACTTCCCTCCCTGCCTGTGGCACACAGCCAAAATCTTTAAAAATGGGTCATAAATAGTTTCATTTTTCTTAAAAAAAAAAGATGAATAATTTCCTGAAACAGCAGGGCCTTGTAGTTCTTGGAGGTTTTGTAGACAAACGTTACTCTAACATGAAAAAATAGTGCATTTGTCACGGACTATTTACAGCTGTGGATTAATACACATTTGGTGCTCTAAGAAGTATTTACATTAGCAGGACAGTCTACGTAGAATTGACTCCAAATAAACTACAGTGCCCATGTTCAGTGTAATGAAACAACACGTGCAACAGTGTGACTCACTAATGTCTTTTTAATCGTTTCTGGACAACAGTGGAGCTCTATAGCACAGAGGAATAAGCTATATAAAGCTCTGGCTACACAGACAATACTCTGTTAGGTTTGGTCTTTTTATTTAAGTTGTTGATCACCAAAACTATCTATTTATTGAGACAGGGTTCACTGAGCAGCTGCTGGCACTGTGAACTATCTGAAAAACCTCTACCTTCATGCAACTGAAACATCATACCAATTTCCTGTTTTATACAAAAATCAAAAGTCATCAAACCTGTCATTCAAAGAGCACATTATGGCTTTAATGAGTGTAAAACGTTTTGGTTTTGACGTGGTTATGGTTAGGCTAAGAGCCATTGTTGGGGTCAGCAGCTGCCAGTTCTGGTGAAAGAGGCAGGATTTGTAAGCAGTCTGAGAAAGTGCTGCCTCAGGGGTAAAACTGGGGGCAAGAAGCATAAACAGGCACAAATTGTACAGCCAGCATTATATATATTTACATCTGGTTTCAGCTCAAATTGAAAGCATTTTCATGAACAGGCAATGACCCAGAAATCAAAAACTAATGGCTGACTCAATTTTTTTCTGATAATTATACTAATATATGTTGCAATTGCTTCTTTATGCCGCCTTAAAGCAACAGAGCGATAAAGAGAAAAACACAAAAACACACTATCCCGAACATCAGCATAATTCAGACGAGCAGCCAGTAGTTTAACGCTATGGAGGAGGCAAGAACTGGTGAGGGCACAGATCAGGATGAGAAGAGTAGATGAGGAGAGAGGTGGTAAGTGGCTGAGGCAGAGAGTTGTAGTGCTGAGGGATATAGCAAAGTAAAGAGCGTCGATGGCAGGGAAGGAGCAGGATGACGGGGGTACAGGAGAGCACAAGGGTTGCCAAGTGAGTGGGTTTGGCAGCGCATCAGTGCACTCAAATCCACTCTATCTGGAATGAAAGCATACTATAGCCCTGACATCTCACAAGCTCATGGCCCTCCTTATGTTTGTGAGCTTGTTGGCCAGAGGTTTCATTTTCATGCTTGTAGTATGGTAGGGAATATATTTTGGTCATTATTAAATGCCTACTGTTTGAGGATCTGCCCCATATCTGTCTGACTCTGCATCTGTCTGTCTTACAGGGTTCAATAAACTATATTGAATGAGCGAGACAATGTCCATTAAAACAGGTCATCAACTTCACTTCAACATTAAAGCAGAGAGACAAAAAGTCTTCGTGGTGACCTTGAAATGAAATTGGCCAGCATTACACTTACAGAGGGCTTAAGTTGTCACAGATATGTGCAACTTAACCAAAAAAAAGCTCCTATAACCCGATAAAGCCACTCCGGAGACAAATCGACTCCATGGCTTCCTGTACATTATGTACGTATCATTTCAGATTGTTATGGAGAATTCCAGCCTGGTTCTACAGTAAAGAGGAAAATATTGTGGAACATTGCGGCTAATCTAGCATGACAGCTTGTCAGTTTCATGCTCCGAGACAGAACCCAGAAAAGCTGCAAATCATCTCTTGTTTTAACCCCCTCCACCTCCATCTTCCTCTCCTCAGGCCCCTCCCTCCTCCTACTATGTCTTTTTTTAAAATCTCATTTTGTCTTTGTACCAAAAACCTGGTGTTTATTTTGTAGCAAGGTCAATCCTAACAGCCCCCATATCACTCACAAGAGGGAAAATCCTACACCGCAAAACTCCCTTTTGCCCCAGACCTCTCCTATTTACTCCCCATCTTTCCTCTAATCTTTACTCTTTTTTTGTACAGTAATTCACCTGCTGCTGAGAGAGGGGCTTGAGGAGGTACACGTTTTTTGGATTATTCCTGATGTGCTGTGAGAATACACTAATCTCTATTAGATTTGTCCTGAGAGAGTTCTTGCTCGACTGTGCGGTTTAAAGGCACGAGGTTCATGTTAGGCCTGTAGTATGGATATCTAAGACGGGAAAGTGATCTAAATACTTTACAGACAACTTCTTTTAACAGATTTAACTTATTATCAGGCTTTAAAATATTAACCCTGACTAAAAGAAACCTTGACATTTCTATTCACTGTTCTTTGAGCTGGTAAAAATGCACTGCAGTAACTGTGAATAAAGGCAATTTTCTTTTTGAAATCCATTCTGGTTTAAAAACAAATAATCTATTGAAATGCTTTGAGCTCTTTATTTAATGTGTAACATTGTGTGACAGATGTGTTATTGTAATTGTAGCTGATTCATTTCCTAATAAAAACGTACTCTCTCTCTCTGTTACAGGTTACTCATCTTGTTGCTATGGAGACCTAATCAGCTAACCTGAGGTAGGTTGATGAATAATTATTATTACAATGAAGACACACACACACACACACACACACACACACACACACATACATGAAAAGGTATACGTACACATGCACTCGTGCACACATCTCACCCACAAAGTTCCCTACATACATGGACTCTGGTTACAGTGTCAGTATCCCAGGGTGCCCCTGATTAGTGCAGCAATGCAACTTCCTGTGTGGCCTGCAGCTCACGGCCAAGGATGAGTTTTTCTAAGCAGCAACCCGAGGGAGGGGTGCTGGGAGGCTAAGGGGGTGGGGGGTGGGGGGGGTCAGGGGAGGAGGCTGATAAAGACATGGTTTGCGTGTGTGTGTGTATGAAAGCAAGCCCCTGAGGCCTGACATGGGTTTGAAAGGCATAGCACGGGCTCTGTCCTGCGCTCGCTATCCTGAAATACACCCCCCCCCCCAAACACACACACACACACACACACACACACACACACATATATGGAGGGAAACCCTCTCTGATTTCCTGCTATTACGCCCCATTAAAGCAGCTGTCAGTCCAAAGCCAGATGATAGGCTGACACAGATGAGGAAATATCTCCAGAGGTTTGAAACCAGCCCAGAGGATCTGGACTCGCACTGGTGTTTAACTTAGTTTGAATCTGGCCTAAACCCAGATTACAGTTTATATTTACAGAAGTAACCATTGTACAGGCCTCGGCCCTGCAGCAAAGCTTCTCTGTCACTGCAACATTTTTTTTTAATCATTTCTCATTTTCCAAAGTGACTTCCAAGGAAGTCTAATCTAAACCTACAAATATTATTATGCAAATGAGGAATTTTGTCTGCAGATTGCAACCATACTGAGTAGGAGATGCAGCACTTCAATTGAAAAAAGTCTAATTATTTGACCTACAGAGTATCCAGACTGTCAAATCAAATGTATTATTACTACGTTTCTCATACCTATCTTTGGAGTCACTTTACACTGCTGATAGTGTATAGTTGTGCGACAGAAAGGTTGGTGAAAGTTTTAACGTATGCAATGTCGACTGTAGCTCATTCAATTAATCAAAAAATCAAAAAAGTATTTAACAAAAAGCAACTAAGTACAAGACAGAGAGCAGGAACTACACAACCAGGGAAGTTGGGGAAAAAAAGGATTTGAAGTTTGAAGGTGACTTTGTCGAGTTGTGTGAAAGATATAAGTTTTCTTGTCCATTTGAACAAATAATTACTCTACAGATTTAAATTTGTAACTTAATGGGGCTTAACTACACCAGGACGGGACCCTTTTATCTGGTGCTACTTTTTGTTATCCATTATTATTACATTTAATAACAAACTCATTTACTGAGTTGTGGAACATAAAATTTATGCTACAGTTGCAATTACGATTACACTTATAGAAAACAGGTAGAAAAGTGGGGGTAAAATAGCTTTAGCTAAGGCTTGCTATGGCTCACTGGCTAGCTTTAGGTAGCCGGAGTCTCTACGTGTTTTGTAGTCTCTGCAAATTTTACATGCTGTTTTGTTGTTTTTGTAAATTACATTTCTATGTCATAATAATTTTTATATTATCAAACCTTTGTGTGAGAGAGATTCTGGTTTTTAACTAAATTCTGACCATAAATTGCTGTGTGAATTTGTGTAACCTGTAGTGTGTCTTTAATATACAGCAATTGCTTGGAAATTCATGGTGAACTTTAAATCCTTATACTGATGAGTCAACATAAGAGGGAATACATTTAATACTTCCATATGCAGACATGCTTTTTAATCACAATTACTGTATTTCATATAATTACAGTGCAGACTTCCCTGATGAGAATATAATATGTGACCCACTGACAGCTACATCTTAACCACTCATTACCATTTTTGGAGCTCTAATGCTCTGACATATTTAAAGTCCACTCTGCATGTTTAATAACGGCTCACAGTCCGCAGAGCAGTGGTGAGGGCGGAAGGAACTTTGAAATTGAGACGGGTCAGGTAAAATATTATCATGATCTGGCAGAGCAAAAACAGAAATCTCCATTTTGTATAGAAATGAGCAAAATGATTGGCAGCTGCTGAACAAGCATAAATAAACAGATATCTCGGTGTATGTTTGTATGTGTGTGGTTGTGTGTGTGCAGTCTTTAAAAGCTGTAAAAGGAGGCAATGTGTACAGTATATTCTTGCTAATACGTGTATGTGAATGTTCCATATTCATGTTTTCATATTTAGATGTGTGTAACCATGTTTAAGTGTGCACATATATCTCTTAGTGGGTGTGTGTGTGTGTGTGTGTACTTTTTTTTTTTTTTACTTTGGATAGGAGTCACATTCAGATCAGAAACATGCTGACCAGGCACTCGGGGCGATCTAATTGCTGGTCCGGAGGCCTGAGGGTCTGGGGTGGAGGACAACTAATTGCTGGTGATTATAAACCTCAGAGCAGCGGCTTGGTGTCAGGTTTCCATCAGAGAAACACCAAAGATCACTCACAGTTAGAAGCACATACACGTGCACACATACACATACACACACACACACACACACACACACACACACACACACACACACAGAGTGATAAGCACAAATGGGCATGTGTGTCCATACAATATACACACACCAGCTCCAGGCTACTGAACAAATTTTTTAAATGCTGTTGCTGGTGTGTGAACCCCATTTAACCTCAGATACCACACACACACACACACACACACACACATATATATATACTTTCATATCTTCAGTGCACACAAAACTGAATCCGCACACATGGTAAAAAAAATTAAAAATACAAAATCTATGAGTAAAGCCTCATTCCTCCTCTGCAGCACGCAAACACAAGTACATAATATATCTTATATAAGTGATGGTAAATTCATCCTTAAAATAGAATAGCTCAACATAGTCTCTCTCTCCCTCTCTCAGCAGCCATAACTGTAACACACACACCAGAGTATTTCTCAGGATGAAAAACTAACAACACACTGCATTCTTCCCTAAGTGTGTGTGTGTGTTTGTGTGTGTCTGCTTGCTCTATATGTCGACCTTTACATCTCTAGTTTGCATGAAAAAAAGTATGTTGAGCAAAGTGCATATAATAGCATATACATTTATACAAGTCTGAGTTTTTTTCCCCGCAGCCATCACCTATGTTAGTGTAAATGTATTGCAAATAATAGAAATAGATAGATTGCACTAGAGCATGAAGATAAAATCAATGTTATTATTATTGCTTTGTTTGATTCTCTGAAAAGAAACAACACGGATGTGACATGCAGCTCTATAGAGATGAAATAGAACAGAATAGAAATATATTTCTCTCGGTGTTGTTTATTTTTCGTTGCAGTTAACGCTCTGTTTGAGTAAATGAACCGATACTAAATTGGACAGCCACACACTGAAACTAGCATTTCCGGTGATTTCCGTTTGTTTCACGTGCCCCTCTGGAGGTGATCAGACAGCTACTGCACGCTTCGTGGCACGTGTGTGTGTGATGAGAGTGTGAGTGCACTACCGTTTCTTTAGCGCACAAGAACACAGGGAAAAAGTAGCCTCGTGCAGTAGAGGCCAAATGAATAAAAGCCCAGATCCAGAGTCTGTCTGATCTGACATGGTCCACGGGAAATTTATCAGTAAAGTAATCTGAAGTATTTTAATACGCCGCTTAAAATCTGATGTGATTTGAGCAGTAGAAGTTGGTGAAAACTTAGTCGAAATCATCTTCCTCACAGAACAGGCCATAACCCCACAGAGCCTCCAAAAATCATTACATTATGCTTCATTGTACGCCTTTTAAGGCCATTTTCCTTAATTAGACGTGGGCCAAACATTTCTTAGCCTAGTGTGTGTGTGTGTGTGTGTGTGTGTTGTGTGTGTGTGTGTGTTTTGGCTATAGCCATAATAAAACGGTGGATCTTTCAGCTATTCGCTGTAGGTAGAGGCTTTTATTTTGTTACAGACTTTCAGTTTTTGAAAAGGTCTTTCAAGAACACGTGAGGCAACCCGCATCCATCTCAAAGGATAAGACTGTCTGTGTGTGTGTGTGTGTGTGTGTGTGTGTGTGTGTGTGTGTGAGAGAGAGAGAGAGAGAGAGAGAGAGAGAGAGAGAGAGATGCAGAGGGCAGAGAGTCCTGTGTTGGCAGAGTGGTGGACGTGGTATTTTGAAAACACGGTCATAAACTTACCCTACCTGAAATAATCCATTTTACAGAAGATCTCTTTGTTTTTGATGTAGCAGCTGCTGTGCTGACGTAGTGACGTCCTGCAGACCGAGCACTCCAGACAGCGCACGTGCCAGATCAGGTTGTTCACCTGCAAAGAGATACCGAGCGTGTCAGACACACACTGATGAGGTCTCACGATGTTGCTGAGTAATGACTTCGTCACACTGTGAAGTTTTTGGATATATACGTTATTCCAATAGAAAAAGCACACGCGCATCTGCCACTCAGTTATGATCTCATCTTCGATTTCCCAGTGAGGTTAATAAAAAATAATCCTCTTTATATAGACGTAATAATACTTGTTACAGGTAAGTTTTATTACCTGGAAAATACAACCAAAATATTTCTTTAAAGTGATGCTCAATAATGGGTTTACAGTCATTATATGGATCCTCCAATTTATCTACGATGTATCATTATCAGGGACTTTTAATCAGCCTGTTTTGTGTGATTCACACTAACAATATTTCCGTTCTACTGTAGTACATTTTCCGTAAGTAATGACTAACATTGCTGTTGAAACACATGTAGGCTATTGCTTGTATACCAACCTATATTATCTTATTGTTATATTGAGAAATATAGATCCCTAACAAAAGCAATTTACTTAGGCCTTACCAACGCTTTCTGGCACTGAGTGAAATATTTTTGATTTAACAGCAATTATTTCAACAAAATGAAGAAAAAAAAAAACAGTAGTAAATAATAATGGTCAGGTGTGGTGGAAAACAAGAGACCAATCTGTAGAAATGACTGAGGAAATTACTGAAATCATTTTGAAGTTTTACAGATAGCAAAGCCAGCTTAATGTCCATTTTCAAAAGATTTTACATGAAAATTAAAATTAGTCTAATAATTTAAGGCGAGAAGCAGGAGGGCTTTCCTGTAAAATGAACAGTTAGAAAAGGTCCAGACTGCGTAAACAAAGTCACGGCACATGTGTGTGCTCTGTTCATTTTAGAATATGATTTGTTAAAAACGCAGCTTTTGACCATTATGCTGCTCAGTAAACTGCTTATGAATGCATGCAAATGCTTATAATAATTATGGCAGTCTCTTCTACCAAAATTTAGAATTTATGATAATGATGATATTTTTCTAGATTTGTATGAATTTACTTACATAGGGTACATTTACATTTAAGACAAAAAATTAATAAATAGGCCTAAGTGTTAGCATATACAAGAGATTAGATAACGTAGGCTATTATGTAAGATTAGATATTGACAATTTTATCAGTTTTTTTATTTATTTAGATTTTGTAAATTACTTACCAAAATATTTTCAGTTTTTCAGCTGTATTTAAAAAACACATTGTAACAGAGAATATAGCTACAGATATTATATTAATAGGCCTAGCCTTTGATACAACAAAAATCAATTATTTTCAGTGTTATTTATTTCATCTTGAGAATTATTTTTTATGTAGCCTAAATATTTATTTTGCCTGCACTTAGATATTTGAATAAAATTTCTGGTCTTAACAATATTACCCCTGTGTTATCTGTGTTGCAGGCTGAGAGTCAGATAATAGACTAATGATCCTCACACTTCCTGACAAACACACCTATCCGCGCGCGAGTAAAGACTGATAAGCACGTGAGCGCACGCGACAAGACGGGACATATTGAGACTGAGGCAGAAACAGTAAAAACCAAAACATCCCTGTTGTGTCTGCGGTCTCACAAACCCCGTCTGTCGCTTTAACTTTGTTTCCGAAAATGTTTACTGCGGCGATAACATCAGTTAAATTTATACACAGCTTCTCTGAGGATTTCAGTATTTTGTTTTTGTTCTTCTCACAACTATAAAATAATTATAACATTAGATAAAACTGAATTATAATACAGCCTATATCAGTTCCTTTTACATAGGCTGCGATTTGTTCATATTAAAGCTACAGTCATGATTGGAGAATTTCTTTCCTCTTCAGTTTTGTAGTTTTATTTTTTCTTTGTTTTCATGTTCCAACAGTGAGAAAGCTTTAAGTTGTCCAGGCTTTCTGTTCATTCCTGAACATCAGCGTAAAAACACAGCAGGCCTGTCCAAACCAAAACAGGACCAGGGTCAACACGGCGCCCTCCTTCGCTCGCTCCTGAGCGTGTTGTGTAGTTATTAGCTGTCTGTTTATGTTAATACCACCGTAAAAAAAAGGGTAAACAAATAAACAACACGCCCCCAGAAGAATATAATGTTTAGCCTGTTTAGATGGGTAGTTTCAGGCTGTTATGGTCGGCCTCTCACCTTCAGCAAGTATCTGTCGAGGATCTCCAGACCGCAGCTGGCGCACATGTTCTTCCCGGTGGAAGGCACCGAGCTGGTGGTGGAGGTCGGCGAGCACACGGAGGGGGTGGACGGAGTGCTCGGGGACGAGCGAGTGTCCTCCCGCTCCATGTTGGACCTCTGGGATTCTCCGTCCGATTGAGACTGCAAGAGGGCATCGGCACAGCTCAGTAACACACAGACCCGATCCTCATCCCCACAGTGCCAGCGTGCACATGTCGCCATTTTCATCACAGCAGTGCGTGCATTAATTCACACATTCAAAATGATCATTTACACCAATCCTAACTAAATGTCCACATTTCATGGATGCGCACGGGGCCACGCTGGTTTCTACTGCGCGCACTGAATGAGCCATAAAATGTCAAAGCATAAATAGGCAATAAAAGCTCTCACCATTGGCGCGTGTTTCGAGTCCACACTGCAGCGCGAGGCTCCCTGTGTACTCTGATGCTCCGTAGAGATCACCTACAAGACAACGGTCAGTAAACGGCAAGTCTTCATCACTTCTCCCGTCTCATCTTCAGCTGAGAAATCCTCGGGAGACATTTGCAGCTCTTCAAGGCTACTCCTATATAAAGTAGTTCTGACAATAAACCCCGGTTAAAACTGTTAAAAGGGGCCCCCGCAACAAAAGGCACATTTTAATGAAGCTATTTCAATTTGGATTGATTTTTCCCTGCCCTTAACCCATGCCTCTCAGAATAATAGTATTTTCCTCGCAATCCAGGACACGAGAGTGGAGGGGGGAGAAAAAAAAACTACCTGTAATTACAAATAGCTTGAAACGCTGTGGATAAGAGGGACTCGGAGTGTCAATTTCAACTGTCAATCAGAAAAAGGCAACGGGTCACCCAAAGAATTGCAAATTTGATTTTTAATGGCTGTAATTAAAATCTAATTCTTCTCAGGCGAATTGGCAGCGCTCGAGAGGCTCGCGGACCGCAAATCACGCTATTCATAACAGAGAGGCGCGCGTGCCTCTTCACAGCGGCTGGCGCGTGCAGCTGATCCCAGTGCACAAGCAGTGATTCTTGTGACATCACAGGGAGACAAAAACAAAAACTCACACACGATGCTGCGGGCTGCAGATAAACTGCAACAGCAGATCGCGTTCAAAAGACAGAGGACAAACAATTTTTGGCGAATCAAAATTATTTCACATCGAGGTCACTTATTGCATCGTTATACCGCAAATCACTAAAACACACCACACACAAAAAATGCCAATTCAGTCCTAACTAAACAGCAAAGGCCCAGGCAGCGTCTCCAATTGGAAGCATTTACGCACAAAGTTGCAGCTTAAGACGAATGTTTTCCAAAGTGTTACTACCTGCTTCGTGGGAATTCCGTCGGACAGAATCTTATTTCCCTCTGAGAGAGGGGACAAAACTTCATTTTTCCAGTACATGAACCCCTGCGGTCTCACAGCGTACAGTAGTGTCTCCAAACTCGGTGCGTGGTATCAGGGAAAGAGTCGGCGATGGGCGTCAAAACTTGTACCATCCGTACAATACATGGATTCTGGTGCAGCCTTTAACTGACGCACGGGTTTGCTTTTTCTTTAGCGCAAAACTGTTTTCTCTGTTTGAAACACACTGCTGTGCGCGATGCGTCTCACTGCCACTCATACAAAACACTACAAAAGTTTTGAAGCTGTGCAGAGCCGAGGAGTCGCTTGCTGCTCCTCAGAGAGCCTTATTTAGAACAGAAAGATTTCTTCCTTTCCCCGTTTCCCCCCCCCACCCCACCCCTCTCTCTCTCCACTTTTGGGAAGGAGTCTGACTACAGGAAGTGAATCAAATTGAGGGGCTGGCAGCTTTTACTCCGAGGCTTCATAGGTGCAGGGGGGAGACTGCAGGGCTGCAAAGACGACGAGAGCGCAACAGAAAGAGAAGCAGGGTGTCTGTGCAGAGCTGCAGTGAAAGTTTGCGCGGCTCTCTGGCCTGCCTTCTGGTTAAAGAAGGGGGAGGGCGAGGAAAGAGTTTCATATGCGTGAGAAGGGTGGACACAGTTTGGACAGAAACTTACTCAAACTCTGCTGGTGTGTGTTTGATATCTCAGGCATGTATAGCGGCTGCCAGAGGAAAAAGAAAAACCCAATTGCCGTTTATTTGCTACTAGAAATATACAACTGATGCTGAGTGGAGGCAATAATGAACGTAGATACTCACGCACAAAGAGACCGTTTTATAAACAGTCTCATTACGAAGAGTTAGATTTACCTTATATTCAAGTTCTGCAGTTTCTACACTGGAAGAAAAAAAATAAAGATTGAAAAGAGAAAAAAAAAGATCATCATGGATTTATTCAAATTTCACGGTGTAAAATAGTATTTAATTCATTAATTTTTGTGGTGTAATCATTTGCTCTCCTGTTTAAATTCTCATTAACCTAATGATTTTACTGCTAGTTTTTATAAACAACTAAAAAGAAGTTGTTTTTCTTTCGTTCTTGCACCTTTTCTAATATATTCAAATTCTGCAAACACATTATGAATTCGCAGCAAAAATATTTAGGCCATGCAGGACAGAAAAAATTAAAAAATAACCACGCATATACGATGCGATTTATTAATTTAAAAATCCATATGGGTCTTTTATTTTGACACAATTGTCAAAAGAATTACGAAAAAGGATCTTTTTTTGAAATGTATGCAAACAGTAGGCCTGGAGGAGCTGATGCAGATGAAACAGAAAGTCTCGGGGTCATTTCACCAAAGGGAAGCTGGGTAATTACAGGATGTGTATGAGCCCACACACCGGTTTGGATCGATGTGTCAATCATTAGGATTTTTTTTTTCCTCAAGGATTCCACAATTACCTGTAAATCTAGAGTTTAGAAACTATCCTATCAAAATAAACCAGACCTTAAAAAATAATAAACGTCTTCATCATTCTGGAGGAGAAATAAATGTAAAAATATTTTAACGAATAGGGCTTTTTTTTTTATTAAAAAACAGATAAATACACACATGGAGGAGAGATCGTTCAGCTGATCTAATGGACATCTGAAATATTCCGGTGAGGGATTTTACAACAACAAAGAAATAATAATTTAAAAAAACCGACTGGGTAATGTCGAGAGGTAGAATTTGATTTCTTCAGTGCGAACGAAATTCTGTTGTTTAATCTAATCCAGCGACTCTATGGATATCTGTCCCTGCTGCAATGTTGTCTAGACTAATATACGAGTTAAATACTCTTGGTAAACAGTGGCTCTGCAGAGCTTTGGTTCTTCACGCCAACAAATTCAGTCTATAACTTCGCCAACATTCTCTGTCTCTTAAATGCCTTTAAAAGGGTTTTTATAGCTTCACACCAGCAGGGAAACACAACTCGGGTCACACCAAAAGCACTGACAACACACAGAAATCAAAAACAAGTTTTACATTTTAAAAATGGATTTTCCACATCAACTCCATATACAAAAGGCCGACCACATATTCAAATTAATTACAAGTTTTTTGGGAGCTGCACAAAAATGAATAAAAATATGTAATATTCAGTGTGCCTGTGGGAAAAAGGTAAACTGCACCTGAAAACATAATGGATGGTGTAATAACCAGGATTATCATTTATTACAGAAAAATGTTGTGACATTGTGGTGATTCTGATTGTGTGGTTCCATACGTTTTTTAACCCTGCTTTCATTAGTATCCTAATGAATCATCTGCCATTAATGAAATGCAGCTTTTTAAATTTCTTAAGAACCACTACCATAATATTAGCAACAACTCATATGATTGAATCTTGTACTTTGAGAGCAATCTATAAAATGTCATAAAGCAACACACTGCAGATGAGATATTTAATTACTTTTAATTGAAAATAAAGAGAGTGTGGCAAGAGAAATCCCACACTCCATACACCACACAAAAGTTAGTAAAAAGAATTTGACCGCAGTTGTATAAAAATTGGATCCAAGAAAAAAAAAAAAGCAAACGTCTAGGAAAATAACAGGGAACTTCAAACAAAACCTTAAAACGTATACTAAGTGTTGCTGAGTGGCTTGTGACTTATCATTTCAACTCCATTAATACAAACCTGTTATAAATCTTTTTATTTCTTCCTTTTCATTGGCGTCTTGAATAAAGACAAACACTGAAAAGTACGCCCCACAAAATGTTTTTTTCTCATTTAAATAATATGATCTGAAAGTAAAAACACATGTCAAAAACAGTAAAAGAATCAGCATTTAGACTCTTTAAAACATTTCTTTGTCCGATGGCGACTGCGCATAACATGACTCACCGCTGTTTGATTCACCTGCGTTAAATCTCTGTAGAAGTGAGGGAGCAGACTGATGAGGGATCCAACCTGCACGGGAGTCAGGTATGGGCCATATTTAAGACTAAACAATAATGAATGATACTGTACCCCAAAATAACTAAAACACTTTCGGTACTTGTCCATGATTGCTGTAATTAATCCCAAAAGAGTCTTGAAAGTATTTTTTGAACAACTTCAAAAATCTTTTATTCCCAGATAGGTTGTGTAAAGTCTGTATAGTATCTAGTGTAGAGTCTGTTTGTGTGTAAGGGGGGGGCAGAGGTGTGGTAAATGGTAAGGGGGGTTGCGGGGGATCTCCAGATTGAGCAGGAGGATGGGGTCATCTCCTAAACTTGCGGAAGGGCCTGCTCTGGTTATTGTGGTGTGATTTAGAGTAGGGCTCCCAGCGTTTCCTCTCTGGCGGTTTGTTGTAAACGTAGGCCGACGGGCCCGAGTAGTCATCATCTGGATTCTCCTCCATCATCTGGAGCTTGGCCTCGATGGCGCGGATTTTAGCACTCGTACTAGAGGGGAGAAATAAGGAGAGAGAGAGGAGATGTAAGGGGGAAAATACCAGTGTTGGTACTGACGGTGAGACACGAACTGCGTAATGGACAGATCTCGGCTCGGGCTGAAGGGGAAAAGAAGAGGAGTCCGTAGAGCTCTTAGTATTAAGAGAGATAAATGAAGAAATAAAAAAAACAAAAAAAAAAGAGTACAAGCAAGAGATTACCCATTGTGCTTCAGGAAAATGGAGGAAAATCTGTATTTAAATAGCGGAACAGAAGTTGAAGGAGATAGTGAGAGGATATTGTGAGAAAAATTACGGTGCAGCTGAGAGGAAGAGTGAACGAGGGAACAAGTGAGTGTGTGAGAGCGAGGGAAAGGGAACATCTAGAGGGGGCATCAGGGAAAAAAGCCGGAAAAGAGTGTTTATATTTCTCTCTTGTGCTGTGCGGAACGAGTGATTTTGAAGTTTACACTAGAATCGAAGTGTGCAGCTTTTCCTGAGAAGAAGCCCGTTAGCCCATAGTTTGCTCCACGCGCTGGCTTGTTTCGGCAAGAGTTGACACTGTGAGCACAAGAGGCCTTGTACAGACTGAACAGTGCTCCATTTGACTGGCGTACTTTCAGTGTGTGTGCACATCTGAATGTTAGGTTGCAAGTGTAGCCACAATAATGGAACATGTTATAATTTGCTATGACAGAACTTCAACACTTCCACCCAGACGTTTCTGGAACCAAAGTGTTGAGTCCAAGATGAACTCAGTTTGAACTGAGGTTTGTGGTGAAAGCAACCAACCCACAAACTCTCCTGTAATAATTTCAGGACCAAGCCTGAGTAGAAATGGAGAATGTGTGAAAGGTTAATTAAAGTGTCAAGATGCTCAAAGAGAACTCGTTTGTACAGTGTACCATCGGACCACATCTGCGGGGACAATTATTCGTAGCTGGTCAGAGGATATGATAATTATTCTCATGGGGTAAACGGTACACACTTTTGGATGTTTCCATGACAGCATTTATGGCTCGTGAAAAATACAAACTTGAGAAAGAAGTTCAAAACCCCGCAAACTTTCTCACCTCCGTACACCTGGCTAATTGCTGCATCCATCCACACATACTAAATGCTATACTGACATTTAAGAAAAATTAAAAGGCAAAGGGTTTTTTTTCCTGAACTTTACTGCAACACAGCATCTGACCATGTCATATTTAGCCATCTTAGTGTGGACATACTCTGAGAGGAGTGAAAATGCTGTAGATGCAACAATAAGTATGGCGTCATGTGTATTCTGTACCAACCTGAGGTGATTGGCTGTTACGGGTCCTTCCTCTGCTGCACCACTGCATGACGGTTCCAGGCTCGGGGGCATCGTCTTATCGTTACGGAAACCTTCAAACCTCTACAGATGATACACGTGGCCAAAAAAGAAAAAAAAAAAAAAAACAATGACCCACACAAAGAGTGATGGATAGACAGATGGAGGGAGACAAACAAAGGGGTAAAATACCAGATAAGACAGAGACAACTGGAAAGCCACAGAATACACAAGGTAAACAGAAGCAGATAGCTAGTGGGATAGACTAAAGATCAACCTCTGTCCTATTCAGACATAGTTCCTTGCATCCAGATGTTACAGTATTTGTGTTCCTGCTAATTACACAAAAACGTGAGCATCACTTGTTTCTCTGTGCCACGGCTTGTGTCAGTCATAAATTCACTGTCAAGAGGATTTTGAGTGCAATGACAGCTATATTTATATGCACCTGAGATACATTTTAGTGCCAAGTTTGAACAGGACCAATAGCAGTAGAGAAAGAGAAGCAAGCAGACAAAGAATAAGCAAGAGTCATGTCAGCCAGACATGTAGAGAGCATCAGACCTCCTAATAAATACTGACAGCAGTTCTCTGGAAAGCCAGCTCCAGCTTCTTCCCACAAAGATGAACGTTATTAAACCGTAGCATTGATTTTGTTTGTGTCTGGTCAAACAGACAGAAACCAAACAGGATCGTGCGTCCAGCTCACATTCACACCCTAAGGCATGAGGGAGGATAAAAGTGGGAGCAGCTGAAGACCAACAACCAGCGTCTGCACTCATTCCTTTCAAAACCACCTTCCAAACATCTCCACCAGCCAACACAGAATTCTTGAAACCTGTGGAGAAAGAAAAAAAAAAAAGACAAAAACAAAACAACCGTCACATGATGGGTATGGGTATGAGAAAGAGAGACCTCAGCGTTTGGTGCAGCAGCAGCCATTGGCAGGTGTATGATGCTTAGAAATAATCTGACAATGTTGCAGCTGGTGGACGTGACACTGAAGCAAGTTAAGTTGCATTGAGTTACATACATGTACAATAGCACACACACCATATTGCATTGTGTCCCAAGAAATAAATAACATGTATAGCCAAGAATAGGTCTTAAACAATGACCATTCCACCAGCCAGGACCCTTCCCTTCCACGTATTTCTACAGGCATGTAGCTGGAATGCATAAAAAATGTCCCAACAGTTGCACGTTAGATTTTAAATAGCCTACACTATAAAACTTTAGGTGTTTAACATGTTATAGTTCAGCGGACTTCAGGCTAGATCATGAATACAGTCACAAGAATGTTTAGCAAGAGGGTTAGTGATGATGAGATTCTAAGTTATAGTCAGATTATAGTCAGTTTCACATACTAATGTAACTAGGGCTGCAATAATTATTTTTAGTCTAGATTATTCTGCATATTATTTGCTCCATGAATCGATTAATCATTTGCGCTTTGAAGGATCAGAAAATAATGAAAAATGCACCAAGCTATTTCCCAAAGCCCATTTTGATATATTCAGTTTGCTTGTTTTAGTGGATCAAAAATCCTCACTTTATTTTTATAGTTTAAAAAAAAAAGTCAAACAGCCAAACTTTTATATTCAAAGTTTTTGTCATTTTAGCTTAAAAAAAAGGCTTGAACTATTAATCAATTATCAAAATAATTAATGTTCTGTGGATTGACTAATCAATTTATCAGCTAATCATTTAATCTCTAAATGTGACACGCATAACACACAAACTGGTTTAACTGTATAATGATAAATATAAAACAATACTGTAATGAGTTAAGACACAATTGTTAAAGTGTTGAAATAGTAGATTTGGAAACCTATGGATGTTTGTAAAGAGTTGGACCAAACACTTCAATATTTAAACGTTCATCAACGTGATTTCCTCCCTTTCAAACCAATGTAATAAAGTCAAGATGTAAGCCTGGAAATCTGACAAGGACTTCAGCGCCAAATGTCTCTGACTCACTTATCCCAACATGTCACTTCTCGGGTTAGAGTCAGTGAAGACAGGCTCGCTAAAAATTAAAATATCACATTCAGCTGAACATGAGCTGGCCCCATTGGTGGAAAATTGCTCAAATATTACTGGTGTAATAAATATTACACTGTAAAAGCTGGTGACAGTGGCAGTTTCACAGGCCGATGTGCTCACATCGTCTCCTGCATCAGGAGTATCAGGACAGCAGCACTTCAACATAAGTGACAAATTTTGATTATCGGCCTTGGTGAAGTAGAACCATCTTCTACAGGAGGGGTTGTGGAATATATGACTGCCTGACAGACAAGTTTGGTGACTATCATTCATAAACCTCTAACCTAAGCTTTTCTTCCCTTGGTGACCGAGTGACCGCAAAACACACTGGAGTTCGCAATCATAGTAACGGACAATGTGAGGACATTTCTGATTGAAATGTTCATCTCTTGCTTGTTAAAGCATGCCGATGAAATGAGATGAAATTATGTATCTCGCAATTCATCTTTGCCATCTGGGCCAGAAAGGGCGCTCCACTGCTGGAGCAGCTTTGCTCATACCTGGCTGTTGTGGTTCCATCATCATATTAACAATGCCCTCTATCCGTCAAGGATATGTCTAGTATGTAACTCTTTCAGGACAACTGAATATATAGAGTTTAATTTAACAATAAGGACAAAAGATGAGAGAGTACTGAACCCAGTGTCTTTGTGCAATGCAAAACTGGAAACAGAGAGATGCCCGTCATGCTATTCACTTGCTTCCTCACTCAGCAGCTCAGCAAACACATAAGAGCATGCAGTGATTCACTTTCTCCACGACAGAGATGTTGATAGGCTGCTACATGCTTAAAATCTTCATGGGGCCCTGACGCTACTTCCAGTATGTCACGTACTTGCAGACAGAGACAGAAAGACACAGACGGACACCAGTTTCTTCCAATAAAAATACATTTTAAATAAAATATGCAAGACACATCAAAGAAGCTGTCGCTCAGTGATGCAGCAACAGTTGTTTTTCCTGGGAAAAGAAATTCTGACTGATGATCCAAATCCAGACCCAGCTTTGTTAGTACTGAATCTGCGCAAACCCAATTCATACAAGAAATGAAATGAGGCCATTGGCAAGCGTGAGGGAACAGAATGAAGAAGGTGCTGACACTGAATTAAGGAGTGAGAACTCATTTTTTTGCATTTGAGCCACCGAGTGATGCAGACAGATTGGTATTAAGGGAACATTTGGGATATAAACAGCTAAAATTTATTTGAGATTTATAACAGCATCAGTAACCAGAGCTACTATTTTTGGTGGGAGTGGTGGTCTGAGCCCAACCACAATGAATCTATGAGCACATTTATCCTACAACGTGTTGTCTCAGAGGCGGCAGCGTTGACCTTGACCTCACTCTACTATGTGTTTGTGTGTATGTGTGTGTGTAGGGCGTGATTCGTCTCTATACAGGATATCCCTTCACCCATTGCCAGTAGGCTGTCTATTGTTAAGAGACAAGCATAAGCTGTGCTGGGATCCCACTGCTCTCCATGCACTGACTACTGCAGTAGTAATGTGAAAATCCAAATCAACAGATGCTTTTAATAGTTTACCAGTGGTACAAGTGCTGGCACAGTCACAAATGTCCTTCATCATAAGAATATTGGTTAATTCTCCAAAATTTTCAGCCTTGTTTCTATCGATGGGCTTTAGAAGATGTTACCTTGACTTTTTTTTTTTTTTATCTCTGAAAATCGTTTTTCTAATGCACAGATATACATTCTGTCTGTCACCCTATAGAGGAGACCACAAACTGCTGCCACAATCACAGTGTCATAAATAAATTTTTATGTGCCTTAATCCACTGAGCCAGAAGGATTTATAAGATTTTTAGTTTTATAGAATGGAACAGGAGTTTGACACTCACCCTCACCTGTGCGTGCGCCCAGCGCACGACCAGCTTCTTGGACAAAGCTAGCTTCCCATTTAAACACTGGATCGCCCTTTCTGCCTCCTGCAGACATTCACAGAGAGAAAAAGACAAACAGATTTTTTTGCAGTTATGAATGAAAATCAGCCTTGATGATTGCACTCCAGTCATTAAATCATTAGTCTTCACAACAGAGAGATAGCAGAAACAATAATACATGATGATGTGCCCCACTCTGCCTGCAGATAGACCACAACGGACGTGTGTGCATGTGTGTAGTTTTGTCTAATCAAATGAGCTGAGTGGCTTTGATGCTAAATTGCATTAATGAAGTACTTCTATCTGTGTGTGTGAGTGTCTAAGTGTGGGCGAGTGTGTAAGATAAACACACACTTCCTCTGTATAATCCTTTTGGGAGGGCTTTATATCCCACTGATAGACACTAGCTGTGAAACTAGATGTTTATCATGATCCCCAGGCTCACTCCAAAACAAATACTGCCTGCTGAACCTGTGAAGCTAAGCGGACTCCTTTTAAGTCCTTTTTTTAGAAATCTGGTCCACTTCAGCAAG
Organism: Seriola aureovittata; assembly: GCF_021018895.1. NCBI lineage: Eukaryota > Metazoa > Chordata > Actinopteri > Carangiformes > Carangidae > Seriola > Seriola aureovittata. Next base: position 11,846,105 of record NC_079381.1, on the reverse strand, counting down.
ACAAACAATCTGGTCATGACTGCTTGAAGACGTCTCATTAAGTTTATGGGCAGTACATTACTACTCTTAATATAAGGACTTGATTTGATAAAATAAACCTTGTCTTAGGAGTTTGTGTAACACACATCAATGCAGACTCAGCAGTATATCAGCACACTATTGTCATGGTCTTTAAAACGCAATATCTGTGGTCTAACATTGGTCTAAAATTAATATTACTGCCTTTGTTTACAAGAGTTTCACACACACACAAAAAAACGAAGTTGGTGACACACATACCATGTTTTTACAAAAGAGTTAGAATTTATAAATAGAATTTTAATTTAAAATATATATAAATATAAACTTCATCTTGCATGTACCTCTCTGGTGCTGAAGTTGACAAAGCAGTAGCCCCGTGGCTGTCCCTCTAAAGGCCCAGACTTATGGAACAGGAAATCAAACTGTTTTACTTTGCCAAACTTCTCCAACAACTTCACCAGGTGATACCTGCCGAGAGAGAAATAGACAGAGGACAGAGGACAAAATGTAGGTCAAAAATGTTGGATAAATCAGGTTAATGTAGGAGATTATATGTATTTATTATAAATATTAATTAAATAAAAACATAAAATACAAAAATCAGTATTTTGAAAAATGTGCCATATCAGACCAAATTTAATCTACATCTCTATTATGATCCACAACATGCACTGTGTACAGTAGGCCTACCATATGAAACAGCCACATAGATCTGTTCCACACTGTATTTGCCACCCTACATTCTCTGAATGTGTCAAGTGGGGCTAATGAGAATGACAGCTTTCTCTCCCTGACACCTTTTTAGCAGCAGGCCAGATGGTGAGGCAGGCCAGTGACAGTAAATCTCTTATTGAGACAATGCTGAGGATACAGTAGCAGGACAATGAGGGAATAAAACAGAGGAAGCCTCAAATCCCCCCTGAGCGCCGAGCTCTGCACAAACAACCTCCACTGGCTGTGTGGACTTGCCTGGGACTGTTGGGCTGCAGATGAACGTAGATATGTGGTCATCGAAGAGATATGCAGTGTGTGCGAGTCTGTAGGTGTGTGTGTAACTGTCCACTGGATGGCATGGGAAAGAACAATTTTTGTGACGGTGTGAATAGAGCAATGAGTTCAGGGTCACATGAAGACTATATTTGCTATATTATTATATTGCTACTGTATATGACTGTAAATAACCAGATGCTGATGGCATGTTTCCAACACATGTGGAGCAGCAGGTGCCTTACTGTCAAAGCAGTCTTTGAAATTATAACAATGTGCAATATTCTTATATTTGTGCGTGAAAAATATGGGATTGTCTAATTTTCTCATGTATCAAAATATGAATGGTCCCAAATTGTTCGATTGAAGTGTCCCAGTAAACAAGAACATTGTTACCGGGGCACTGAAACTGAAGCAGCTTAATGGAATTGAACCATCATTCATTCTATTATTTACACCTGTGCCTTTCCTGTTGTGACATATAAAATGTCTTCTGTGAAAAAGGCCATTAAACCCAAAACAAAACTGAAAAAAAAACAAACAAAAGAACATCTTCCCGTGTTGTTGTTTCAGTGCTGTTACCTTGTGTAACTGTCCAGGCCCCAGAATGACGCCAGGTGTTTTGTATAGCTGTCCAAGAGGAATTAATGATTCTGCCTTTTATTGTTCAGCTGATTGTTATTTAGAATCCTGACGTGGTTAGCATGTGTGTGTGTGTGTGTGTGAGTGTGTGTGTGTGTGTGTGTGTGTGGGGGGGGGGGTGTATCTGTCTCTCACCACAAAGACAAGTGTATGACGTTAATGTGCAAGCGTGCATTTATATGTGTGAATGGGACACTGAGGGTGAAGTGTGGGTTTAGGCTACAGGTTGTACTAATGTCTTCCACCCTTCTACGACTCCCTGGAGGGTTTTAGGCCAAGGAGAATTTCTGCTTTTCCCAGACAACACCCTGTAAGTCCCCTCTGTGAAGGTGGCTCTTCCTGCACTAACCCCATTTAAAACAGGAAAACCTCTACTGAAATACAGTTAACCATATTACTTATAGCTCTTATAGCATATCTGTACTCTTATATTAAAATAATTTGCCTTTGCACTTTGTTCACCCCTGAACCTCTGCAACACTGATCAGGAAATGAGAAAGGCAGTCATTTCAGCCAAATGCAACTATGCTAAAATGCTGTAATGCATTAAGTATGGCCTTTTAATACTGGTATACCTTCAAATAAATACATATATAAATAAATGTGAGAAAGATTCGATGCCAAACACTCTAAGAACATTTTTGGACGCTGGTGGACTGAACCACAATGGGCTGCTCCTCTTGGGGGCTGTAAAAACCACCGGAGGAAGAGGAGGAGAGGGGGGGGCGAGGAAAGGGAGGGAAAGGTTGGGGAGAGGGAGAGTAAAGTTCAGAGAGGGGATGTTGACGGTAAGGTGAAAGGTGGAGGAAGAGGGGGAGAAGTCAAAAGAAGAGAGGAGGTGAGAAGCCAGGTAGGAGAGATACATGAGCTAGGAAGCACAGAAGAGGAAGGAAGGAAAAGGGAGAAGGGCCAAAAGATTTGGTCCAGAAAAGTGCAGGTCAGAGGGGAAAAATTAGGGGGGGGGCTCTCTGACAAGGCAAATAACTGCAACTTCTACATATTTTATAAACATCTCAGCCTGCAGTCTGAGTAAGATGATGGTTGCAAGTGCTTTCATGAAAAAAAAAAAATCACGACAACTTCCAGATACAACACAACTTCAAATGTTGCAAGAGGGCCAGAGAGAGAACAAAGAGGAAGGGGGTGATGGATCACCACTAATGATAAATTCCCTCTTTGAGCAGCCAAAAGCACAAAAGCATGAATATGTGGTGAAAACTATGTTTACACCTGTTCTGTTTCTGCTCTGTGAGAAGAAGGATGTCTATCTCAGCTGTGTGAAGCTCTGAGAAGATTATTTCAATGGTGAAGAGTAAAAAACATGTTACTGATCTCTGGTCCTTTGACGGGTTTACATCATTGTCTTCACTGAGCAGTTACTGTAAAAGGGCAATAGCAAGATTGCAGATTTCTCATAAGAGACTTGCACAGGGAGAGAATATAAGGAGAGGGTGCAACACAAAAATGGAAGAAAAAATATGTTTTTCACATACTTGGAATAAAAATTTGTCCATGTCTAATCACATCATTGTAAGATATGAGCCCTACAAGAAACTTTAATTCCTCTTCCAGCGAGGAAACTTGAGATCAGCCTTAACACAGGCCAAAATTCCTCTGTCTGACAAGAGGACAGCAAAATGAAAGTAACTCCTTACCTCATCACATCCTAATCCATCTAATACTTCACCTTGACCAACCAGAGAAGAACTGGATATCCTCGCTTTATATTGAAATTAACCAACTGTTCTTCCAAATAACTGACTATATGGACACAATACCAGAGAAAAGAAATAACACAATTAACTAGAAAATTCCAGGGAAATTTTGAGTGCCACGGGGGCTACTGCCGGGATGAGTACATGATTTATTTCCAGTGTTCAAAAGTCACCCTGATCATACTCTGGTTTTGAGAAATGTTTTGATATAAAAGACTCTGATATAAAACAATGTCACATCCCTCCATCATGTATTATGTGGGAAATATCTCATATTCTGTGTTGTTTTTTTTAATAAAACAAGAGGCAACATGTCTTCAAACTGGCATTTAAAGGGTTAAAATCCCGAAAACTAATAAACATTTGATAGGTTTGAGCAGAACTGAAGTGGTTTAAGAGATTTATGCAAAAAAAAGCAGAAAAAAATATTGATATATGATGATTTTATAGCATTTTCTTTGTGTGTCCTTTTTTGGACGCGAGGAACCCCAGCCCATACCTTCAGCTGTAACACAGCCAAAATGATCAGCAAATCAAAAAAGAAAAGTGAAGAAAATGTCCAAAAAAGGACAGAGGGACCCCTGAGGGTTAATAAATCCCATGAACCGCCATTTAAATTACCACTCTTATGTTATTTTCTGTGCTAAATTTAACATTACTGGGGAGGAGAGCAACACGACTAGAAGTGACAGCGAGAGAGGGCTAGTAGCTTCTCCTCTCCTCTGTCTCAGCGGAGACCGTCACAATTTCATTTACTCTTTTAACAAAACAAAACAAAAAGCAACGAAGGAAGCAGTAAATGGACTTACATATTTAAGACCTAACTAAATGTAATTTAAGACCTAACATGCGGCTAATGTAAAGCTAGCGGAGCTTGGAGAGTTGGTTATCTGGTTGCTAGGCGCACGCACGCACGCACACACACAGGTCAGGAGCTGCCGTTGCCATGGCAATGTGAAAATCTGCCCAGAATTTGGCTTCTACATGGCTTCAAACAACTGCAAATTATGAGAAAACCGTTACTTCTTTTCATAAACCGAAAAGACCGTGCCAGACACTGAAGCCAGAAGTTTCTACAGTCTCTATTTTATTCAGATATCCCTTAAAATGAGTGAGGAAGCTCAGTGCGAAGACAGAGTGAGATTCTTTTGAAAAAAAAAGACGATTACATTAGGTGTCAATGAGAGTGAGACAGGTATTGCTGCCGGACTCGGCACCCCCGTTTAAATTTTGTGCAGACCCTGCCTGTCAAAGTTACATTTTATGAATCCCAACAACTATGTCTACATTTTCAGAAAGAATTATTTGTCTCCTTTTTACGGTTTGGCCGCGAGCTCGAGTTAAAAATAAAAATAAAGGTTATTTTTTACTGCTTCACGCACTCTAGCCAACTGACGCTTTCACTCTAACTTTGAAGAAAAAGTGATTTGCACTCCTCCTTTGAGTGCTCACAGTTTGAAAAGTTTACATGTTATGTAAAAACAGTTCCTGTCTTTTTGAGAGAGCAGAAGTTTTCCTCCGTTTTATAGTTTGAATCACATTTCTACGTGCAGGTATGAGAGAGCTGGGTGACTCAGAAAAAAGGTGCAATTTTGTCGAAAAAAGGTGGGTTTCTAAAGAAAATTCCAATGCATTTCTAATGCATTATTTATTCCCAGTTTTTTGGGAATAACTTTGGGAAAAATTGGAATTTTAACACCAAAAGTCATAGCACCCCTTGCGGGATCAAGACGCACGTTTTGATGTATATATTACCGGGGTTTTCTCAAAGCTGCGGGACGAGTTACGCGCCGAAATCTCCTCTACAGCTATTCTAGCTGTAGAGGAGTGCCTCGGAGCTGAGCACCCGTGGCACTAATTACACCTAGGAATCCATCAGTTAAATTCTAATCTAGATTTAATGACTACCAACTTATAGCACAAAATTTTAAGTTTTTAATGAACTAAGAAAAAAATCTTACACATAAACAAAGTTTTATTCACTATTCATTTTATATTTTGAAAGCATGTGCGTACTTGTGTGTGTGTTGTTCAATGTATTTGCCTTGTATTTGACTGAGTTTTGGTTTGGTGTACTGGGACAAACAGATTAAGTACTGCATATGCTATCCAGGAGCTAATTAATCTTCCCAATCAGCATCAGGGGCCACGGGCATTTCTCTTGTTTTCCCCCCATACTGTGAAGCAGTGGCCTATTTAAGGAGAAGTAGAGCAGAGCAGGGAAAGGGGAAGGAAACGCCTGTCTAGACTCCCACCTTAGCTCAAGCCCATACATTCTCCAGCAGCCCCCACAGGCACACAAACACACCCCTCACCCCGAAAAACTACCTCCTCTACCTCACATTGTACGTAGGGGTGCCACCCATTCTCAGATTTGGAGTTTTGCACACACATCCCCACACACAACTACAACAACTGGAGGATGTTTGCTTGTATATATGATGTCGTGTAAAGCGAGACACGCTAATGATCAACACAGACACCTCAGTGTGTTATAGCCTGCACCTCTACCAGCTGCCACCCAAACATCAACTGTGTACTTAAACATACTTACATACACACACACACACTCTCTCAGACACACGCACACAATCAGCTCCAGACTGACACAGAGAGAGTAAACAGGGCAGGTGAGTGAGGAATGATGGCTGCTCCTTAGCACAGCAGGTCTCCACGCCTCGCTGCCTCTCTTTCACACACCCAGCCCTGTCTGCTCAGTCTCAGCCTGCAACACACACACACACACTACGCACACAGTTAATCAATCATATGTGCACACACAATGCATTGCCTCTCTATGAGGCAGAGCCAGGCAAGTTAAAAAGCACTGCTTCAGGTTCATGCCATGGACTGCTTAACCACCTCCTCAGATCGAACACTTGTTACTGCTAAAATCAAACAGTGACTTTGTTGTTCATTCAGCTGCCCGATTTACATGTTTGAGTATGAAAATTTGTAGTAAAATATAAATTTTTTTGTATTATAATAACTTTTAATGTCTTAAAATGTGACGGCTAGATTACAGGACAGTAATTTTACTGTTGCTCTGGTAGTTTCACATTTGATCTGATCTGAAGCATGTATGTAGATGCGATAAACTGACTGGGATCTCTTTCTTAACCTACAGTCACACACTGACTGCTATGCTGATGTTTGCTAAATAACATTAGATTAACTCACTCTGTGATTTTGGGATCGATGTTGCCTATCCACAAGCGGTTTCCGTCATGCGCCACACTCTCTGAAATAATGGAGGCATTTTCCACCGTCTCTGCTGCAGACGACATGTGTCTTCTGTGGGACACAGAGACATTACATTAACAAAGAAAAGGCAGAGATAATGTAACATTACTGTATGTGTCAGTGTAGAACCATTAGGATTGTTTAAAGAATGATGGCAGTAACCTTATGAACACTGCAATACTCAAAAGCCACCAAGAAAAGGCAGGTGCCAGTGCACAATTCATTTAACTAAACTGTCAATTGGAAGCAAAATATGTCTGGGATTTTTGCACAAAAAGGGAAGTAAAATATTGCATTAGAGAGAAATTAGCACTATGGGTCAAACAGGCAATTTCTAGTCTGATCTTGGTCAACGTAATAAATTTTAATGGCATAATCAGATCACTCATTTATTCCCCCTTTTAGCTGTTTACAATGAGCGTATTGTTGATGCAAAATGTTATGTCATATAAATGTCAAACAGTAAATATGTTACATGCAAACATACATACAAATCAGTGATGGGATATTGGTCAAAAACGTTCAAGAAACACACTGTCAGTTTGCAGTTTAGAAGTTAAAGCAGTTTGAACTGAGTCAGGGAATTGTGTAGATTAAGTTATTGTAACTCACGGGGTCATCAAAAGCAGGTTGTTCCTGCAAAACCCTAAAAAAAACAATTCTCAAGTTCTCTCGGTGGCTTGCCACCAGCTAACGTTAGCTTAGCTAAAAGCAGGCTAATCGACCGATCACTATCCGCTCGTTGAAGGCGTTAGCTGGCTAAAATGGATCCGAGTGTGTGCGGTGAGACTATTCCAATCACCCGGGGAGTAATATATTCAGTTACAATTATTTAAATCTATCAACTAAACAGTTAACCATACGTTTTAGGCGAGCAGTTGGTTACTAGCAGTAAGCTATCTTAGACATTATCAGCTTACCTGCTCGTTCTGTCAAACTTCCTCTTATAGCAACTGACTTCTTCGACTCAATCTGCTACTGATCCCACTTTCGGGATGATTCTGCTACGTCAAAACGTAACACTAATCATTTTAAACATTTTTTCTTTTACGTTTTCCTCCTGTAAAACGGACGAGTTTAGCTAGCTCGAAAATGAACAGTCGCCGTCTGACAACAAAGGCGCGGGAGTATGTCGTAGTTTGTTTAGCTCTATGGAGAGTCGAGAGGAGGCGCTCGGTTTAATGTTTGGTGTCCCCCGGCCTCATTGAGTCTCTTCGGTCCATGTCGTTTTTCGTTTCACATAGGAACCCCGCTCATTCGGTGTAACCCGTGTCCACTTTCAAACACCGACCCGGATGTGGCCAAACACCGGCGCGTAATGATGACAATAAACATATCAAATGTGGCTTTTCCCTGATGTCTCTCTCTGCAGCTAACAAGCCTCTGTAAAGACTTTAAACCTGAAAGTAAGTAGAGTTTTGGGATTATTTACAGTTGAATGACAGAAATCAAAGGAAGTACTATATTTAGCAGTGTTTTATGTCGGTTTTTGCCCATGACGTGCACACCGACATCACAGCACCGACCTTCACATTCCACTTACATAAAGTGTCAGGACCAGCTAGTTATCTTAACTACGTGTGTATGTTTGTTACTTGATATAGTATCAGCCTCGACAGCCACCTACTTTCATAATTTTACTCGAGTATCAATTAGATATTAATGATCTGAATCATCCTGGTGCCACCTTTGGGATTGAATGACATAGAAAAGATCAATAGTGATAACCCAAACACTTTCCCGAGTGGACATCCACATATCTGTTCACTGGAATATCACACGTGAAGTTTCCCGTTTTATGTTCCTCTCAGTGGACTGTGACAATATAAAAGTTAAACTGAAGTGTCATTTTCAGTTGTCAGGGATACTTTTTGGTAAAAATCAGAACCATTATAGATATATTATCAGTCAGTCAAGCCAGTTTCTTGTTACTTAAATAGACCAGTGTGTTTATTTTGTGATCTAGTGCAGAAAGATTAGTCTATGAGCAAAAATGTCATATGCTGGTTCAAGTTTCTAAAATGTAAGGACATTTCTTTCTGTTTTATAGCATTGTAATATGAATAATTTGGACTGGTAACTTTACTGAGCACAGTGGCCTAAAAAAAGCAATTTGAAGGCGTCACATTGGGCTCTAGGAAGCATTCTCTGACACTTCATATATTAAACAATCAATCAATTAAACAAAAAGAGAGAGATGAATTGATGATTAAAATAATCATAAGTCACTGCCCCAGTGTGAACAGTTTTTTTTTTTTTGACAAGGCAGAGCATTGTCAGATACACCGCTGCATTATTTTCTGCTCAAGCTGTAAAGTGTACAGAGGAGAAATCATGCGGGCTCACCAGCTGGCTTCAGCCACTGGAAGAAGCAGAGGTGTGTCCGCAGCTGCTGCTGTGTGTAAAACCTACAGGATATGAGGCTACAGTATCCCACTGAACACCTGTGCTTCACTTTTTCTGCTCGACTTCCCCTCTAAAGAGATCTGTCACTGTCCCACATCTCAGCCTATTTGCTCTGCCGTAGTGCACCGTATCATATCAGCATGACAGGAAACCTGCCAGCCATGGATACCTATTATGGGTTTCTGTTATAGGTGGTGGTCCGCAGTCTTGCCTAAATATTGCCATTGGGATATGTTTGGGTGTCGGGAAATTATCTTGGACTAACATCAGGGACTAGTGACATGGTTGTAGCTTTTGTGAGGACACTGAGATCAGTACTGTTTACAATCCACAGATTACAGATGATGGGTTATTTAAGGCAAATTTTTTGATTCAAAACTTCAATACAGCAAATACATTCAAATTTCACTAAAATAAAGGGATTCCGCATTTCTCCAACATAATTTTTTTGGTGACTAACATTTCTTGGGGTGGGTTTCACTGGGCGTTTTTGGACTCATGACTGGTGATGAGAAGTCTTAACAAGACAAGAAAAAAATAGTTGTATTGCCTCCAATGTCCTTGAAAACTTGAAAAATTATTATATCAAGATTTCTGAAACATCTGGATAACTTTTAATAGCTTGAAATGTGAAGAGAATTAAAATGACCAACTCTACCTTTACTCTCTACATTTCAAAAATATTTTCAATCTCAGATATGTGAGTCAACAGATATCCATAAAAAGATGTCAAACCAATGACTTTACTGAACATTTAATTAATGCCTCTTGGATGGGTGGGGAAACTCAGCTTTTTTGTCTCCACTCCATTTTGTTTTCGACGTTTTTGGGGCTTTAAGCTGAAAATTATTCAGTATATTCATCATTTCCCAGAAAAAAGTGTCTCAGAAATATGATGCATTCAGTAAAAGCTCCTCTCATGTGTGTCCAAATAGTTTTTACTGCAGCAGTATGGTTTGTTTCCCCTCACAGCTTTAAGTTTACAGTTACAAATACACACCAGACAATGGAGGATGTCAGTCAGGCTGCAGTACACCGCGAGCTGTTCACAGCCACTGACTGTGAAAGACCGGCTTTAGTGTGTGTTTGTGTCTGTGGGCTTCAATATCTGAGAGTTTGCCTGTGCTTGTGTGTGTCGCTGAGGTTCAGTGACGCAGTTCACACTCGAGAGCCAGTTTGCGAGGTGGGAGGCGGTTCATCCATAGAAAAGATGTGGCTGGTCTCATAGTGTTGTGTGTTTTTTTTTTTGATTGGGAGGTTCCCCTTCAGGAATGCCCAAACAACTGTGCGTGGGCTGAGTGCGGACTTAGTTTTTATCCCAAAGATTTGTCTGTGTGTAAGAGGAAGAGAAAGAGCATCGTGACTTAAGTGTAACTGCATGTAATGTAGCCTGTGGAGTTGAGTGCAGGAAGTTACAACAGCTGGGATATGTGACTGTATTTATATGTGCATCTTTTCCTAATCTGTGGATTGTATCGTCAAATTCTGCTTAAACATACAGTCCGTGATCCAATCAGTGAAACTTGAAATCTTTCATTGTTTGTTCGTTGTTTCATTTGAACCATTAATTGATTTGTTGAAAAGGTTACAGGCTTTTTCATGGCTGACATTTTGGATTATCATATCAGTGCATGCACTTCACTGTGCATATTGGTATTGTGATATAACAGTACATTTACTTTGGTAAATTGGATATCTTGCATAAATGGATTTTATCCATATTATCCACTCCTATGGGAACAGTTTCCTAACATGTTTAAGGTTTGTAAACCACAAACAGGCCGATATATTTGATGACGATCAGATGACAAATAGAAGAAATAATGATTTGTAAGTTGATCTCTTGAGCTACTGTATGTATTTGAATATACTTGTAATTTATATGGTCAAAAATCAAACATATGTCCTTTAATGAAGAAAAATCTTACTCCTTATAGACTTCAAAGAGGATGCACAGAAAATATAGGATTTGATGGCTTTGTTTCTACTGTTTCCTTCATGATTTTTGTTGCGCATTATCATCAGATAGTTGTGAAGGGAAAAGGAGACTATGGCACTGTAATGTCAGTACAAGATGTAGGCCTACCTCCTACTGGCTGATGTGAGTTATTGCTTCATTTTGATAAATATTACAATTGACTTCAAGTGATCTGTGAATAACCTGTGATTCTATGAAATTTAAAACTAAGTGATGTTACACCAAATTCAGTGGCACTATTTTACCTCTGACAACATTTATACTGTATGTTCTTATTTAGTTATGGCTTTGAATCATCTGAGCCTGCTGCGACCTCTGCTGTGTCAGTCCCTGGTGCGACAGGTCAGGTCTCCCCTCGTCACTTCCAGGGTCAGTGCCCCGCTACTGTGCCCCGGCAACACCTGTTACCCTGCTGCATGCACCAGGCTCTATGCCACCAAGAAGGCAAAAGGTCAGTGCACAGATTACAAACACCGGAGTTCAACTTTGTTCTAAATCTGGATGTGGGCTACTTGAGTAGACATAATTTGTCTTAGATATGAGTCTCCATTCCTCAATCCTTCTTTCCCTCTCTTCAACTTCCAAGCTAAGGCAAAAGGCCAGTCGGCTAAGGTGAATATTAATTCAGCTCTGGTGGAAGACGTCATCAGTCTGGATGAAGTGAAGGAGGACATGGCAGCCATTCTCAATGCGCTCAAAGATGACTTCACACGCAACCTCGGCTTCCGAACCTCGCCAGGTATTCTGCTTTTCTCTCTTTCTTTCCTGGGCTCCCTCTCACGTTTTGTGTCTCCTCACATCACTTTCCTTTTGTTTCTCACACTTTTACACTCTCAAATACACAACTGATCAGTTACCAAAGACACAAAACCAGAACAAATACATTGACTCACACGTTCAAAATTTAAGTCACCTTATAGGAGACAAAAATAACACATAAGAGTTTACTTAACTAGCTGTCTACAACAATAAATAAACAATAGTAATACATTGCAGAATAATAAAAGCAATGACAGTATACTCACTTAATTTTTTGGCTCAGTTAATCATTTCCTAGTATTGTTAATAGATTGTTAATGAAGAAAAACAAGCTAGAACAATAGAACAAATGCAGTAAATTGAGGCTACGCCCCCATTAATACATTTTCATTTTAAAACGATCTCTGTCCAGATGACAATTTCATCTCTGTATCAGAAACGATCTCCCTCCATACTAACACACCTGAAAACGCATATGACGTGACAGTTCATGTACACTGGGCGTTCTCGTGCCGGTGTAAACAGGAAGCAGGCCGTCTACTCTACACTTGGTCAGTTGGAGAAAATACTAAGAATGAGGAACAGGAACAGCAGTTGTAGCATTACAATGTAGTGTCTAACTGCACAACAGCTGCTTACAAAGACAATAAGGTCAGCAACACATCTAATCCGTTACCCATGTTGCATTCAACACTGGTAGTTATGGCTGATTAGACCCAATCAGGACGCGAGGCGGGTGTCCGCTTCATCGTTTCCAAAAGTCTCTGTTTTAGGGGTAGTGTGGAGGCCAAATGTAAATGTAGCAAAAGTTTTCAAACTAAGACATGTGTGGATTTAGCCTGAATAGCATATACCACATTCAAGTACATACTGTCTATGTGACAGCTGCAGCCGGTTATGTCTTTGTAATCTTCCTTTTATTTAATTTCATTCTTACTAGTAATCCCCATGTTGATGTCAGCCGTCATAGCTAGCCTCGTGAAAATAAATCGCTTTTTTTTTTTTTTTTTTTAATTTTTTAGATTTTTTTTATCTATTGCCCATACACATGTTCCATTTTCAAAGCTATGTGTCTGGTGTCCTGGATGTTTGCTGCCAGAATGATAAAATGTTTACCCAGATTGTGACCAATGTTTCCATATATTGCATTTCAGTTGCATTTCCACAGACGTGCCTGTTCTTCTCAGACTTCTGTTCTTCGCTATACAAGATGTTTGTTGCATCCTCTGTTGACAATTTGTCATGTGCATCATGAGACCTTTTAATACCACAGCACATACTTTAGGATGTAAGTTGGTGAGCCTTCCTCTTTGCATCTACCTGACAAATCGCCCAAGGGCTGAGAGTGAGGAGAGCCTCGTGTGACCTCACCTTGACCACAGTTTGACCTCTGTTTCCCAGACTACATCCAGGTCATGACCCTTTGCCTTTGGGTTCCAACAAATGGGAGCCGGGCTCGGGTAGTAAGAGGTGGGGTGTGTAATGGAAGCTCCCGCGGGAGGAGGCAGACGCTGGAGTCAGACTTCAAACCTGGAAGTGTCCTGAGTTTCTCCTGCTTTCCCTCCTTCCCCTCTCTCTGATGTTAGATTTGCTCACAGTGTCGTTGTTTTCTCTTGCCTAACATGCAGACACACAGAAGCACAAACACAACATTGAGTTTTATGGTTAAACCCTCAGTGTCTCCACTTGTAGTCTTGATCCAACCGTTTCACTGTTATTTATCTGTTCAGTTTTCATCTCTTTCTCAACCTCTTTTTTTTTTCTTCCACCATTCATCATTCAACAGTTTTTTGCTCTGAGTCATTTTCTTCAGCCCCTCCCTTTATCCTTCTCTTACTTACTCTTCTCTTGTTTTTCCAATAATTCCCAGCTTCATATTTTGGCTTCTGCACATGATACTTTCAAACTCTGTCTCATACCTCTTAATTAAAGTTTCTTATTGATCCATACGGAAACTTTTGCCCTGTGAACAAAAGTTCAAGAATTTTAAGAGTTCTGCTTCACTCTCTCCATCTCCTCTGTTCTCCTTCTCTATCTCTCGCCATTGTTGCCTCTGTCCCTCCATCCTGTCATCCACCCTGTCTTCTCCCTCCATCTGCGTATCCCTCACTGCTCTCCTCCACTCCGTCCATCCCCCTCTCTTCTGTCCAGCTGCACAGTAATCCAGGGAGGCAGCAGGACTTAGAGCTGACAGGAGAGATGAGATGGTGGAATGGAATGACGTCAGTTGTCTGAATGTGTGTGTGCGTCTGGTGCGAGTGTGTGTGTTTGTTTCATGAACCTCTCATCTGGCTCTCATTAAGTGTGTGTGTGTGTGATTGTGTGTGTGATTGTGTGTGATTGTGTGTATGACTGTATGCACTAGTGTGTGTTGTCGTGAATGCATACTGTACGAGTGCATGTGTTTGTTTGTGTGTGGCGTAAAGCAGAAGGTCACATATAAACGCAGAGAGAAGGGATCAATGCTGTGACCACCATATTGTGGTTAGTCACATACGGGTAATCTGGCCTGAAAACTATCTGTTTCCATGGAAACTTGAAGAGAGAGTGGACTGAGACTTAGAGCAACAACAACAACAGTACAGGAAAAATATTTTTTAAATACCTCAAAGCACTTTGTCTGTACCTAGAGGTCTTGTCGAAGAAAAGAGCTATTGGAGCTTAATAATCATAAATGTTATTTATAGCTTTGCTGGAAAACACAAGTACATCAGTTAAGTGGTCTGAAAATAGAAACAAGGACGCCTCTCTGTGGATAAGACGTCTAACGGTGAGTCTACAGCCGAAATCCTAACCTCAGCATGCCAACATACTTAACGTGACACTGTTAACATGCTGATGTGTAGCAGCTAGTTGGCAAAATGTTAGCACGCTAAACCCCTAAACTAAGACATGTTAGTATCATCTCAAAGCACAGCTGTGCCCAAATACAGAGCCGCTGGTACGACTGTCGACCCTCAGTCTTGTTAGTACTGCATCTTGGCTAAAAGTGTCATAAAACCTCATGAGTTCATCACAGCACATTAAGGTTGTGTTCACACTTAATCCGGTTGGCACGGTTTAAACGGTAACGGACATGCTCGCTCATTCATCCAGTTGAGTACGGTGTCATTCGAGCTGTGCTGCAGACCAAACAGCTGCACAGAGACCACCTGATACGGATGGTCCACATTTTACAGCTAACCTTGGCAGGTTTGCATGTGCATTTTTGGGCATTTTGCCTTTATTCCAAGGTTGACAATCAAGAAGTGACAGGAAATGAGGGGAGAGACAGGGGGAGCTGACATGGTCTCTGGGAAGGAATTAAACTGGGGATGTTTGATATCACACTATGGGATCTGTCCTCACCGCTAGGTCACCTCGACACTCATATGTAGTAGTGTAGTGTACATTTATATCACATGTAATATTTCAATAAAGAATAATTTAGCCAAATTTTTTATATTTGGCGGATGCGCTCTCACTCGTCTCTCAACCCCCTGTACCCCCTCCTCACCGTCCATCTTTGTAGCTAAGGAAACAACTGTCTGTCTGTCTGGATGCCCTCCCTAAGTACTAGCAGATGTGTAGGTGCTCATTGTCAAGGCACAGGTAACAAAGATGGATAGCCAGAAGGTCACAGATATGGACATGAACGGGCTGAATATACACAGACACTGCGAGATGGACAATGGGTTAGGCAGGTTTAAACCCGCACACGGACGCGGACAGAATAATTGGCAGATAGACAGTATGTCACCCAGTCAGCTGGGGTGTGGCCTTTCTATAATCTGTATTCATTTCATCACATCATAGCAACCTTTTATTTTTAATTTCTTCTTCTGTGTCTAATCTATGATCGGTAGATCTATGTTTTTTGTTTGCCCTTGAAATCATATGATAAATTGATCATACAGAGAAAATTACACCATTGGCTCACCTCCCCTTCAACCCCCCACCCCCCTTCTCCACACACAAGTACACACACCACCACCAGCAGCACAACCCCCACTGGGTAAGCAGGGAGCGAGTGATGTAAGGCAGAGTTGGAGAAGAAGGAAACAACTGCGTCTGAGGTTAGCCAGATGGAGGAGGGGGGAGAGGGGGAGAGGGGCGTATGGGTGGAGTGAGGGAGGAAGAGGAGAGACGAAGAGGGTGATAGAGGGAGGGAAGAAGGAAGGGACAGAAGTCAGCTTATGTCGTCAAACTTACCTTTGCTTCTTTCAGTGTTGACAGCGCAGAGAGACAGTAGATCATGGAAACTCCGAACAGTCTGACAGTGGTCTCTGTTTATTTCTATTATTTTTTTAACTCAGTCATGCAGTCAGCGACTTCTACTGCACATTCATCTCTCTGTCCATTTATTTGTTAATATGTATATGTATGTCAGTCTGAATAATTTACTGTACATTTTCCTTTATATTAACTTTGCATGGAAACAGTGTCATCAAATGAGAAAAGCAAAAACCACATCTACCAGAGCCTGAATTGATACCGGACCTTTGCGGCCGATATTGATATTTGAGAATAAAACAAATCGGTAACAATATATTGGATAATCTTCTTTGTTTTACATAAACACACAACATTAACAAGCATTTGTTATAAATGTACGTATAAATAGAGACATACATTTACAGATAATATAAAACAATAAACTTTATAATCAATAATGGCAGTAACTCAATAGAACGTGACAATGAATTTTGTACAATAGACACATTTGAACATTAAATTATTTAAATAATATGTATGAACATATCTACAAAACTATAGTCCCCTTTAATTTAGATAATAATAAAAATATACATAAAATGCAGCCTATAAAACTTTTACAGCTACAGTTTACAGAAGCTGATATGTTCGATATTGGATGATAAAACTAACCTGCAGATGTACAGATGCACTATCAATGACTATCAATGTGGATGAATAAATAAAGTAATTAAACAATTCCATTTATCTGTATTTGTTTAGGAGCCCTCGATCACATTGTGGTGCCGACTCAAGATGGAAAGTTCCCTCTTAACCAGCTGGGTCAGATCTCCATGAAATCACCTCAGCTCATTATGGTCAACATGAGCAGCTTCCCTGAAGTAAGCCGATCACACACACACACACTTACACACACAAAGAGCCACGCACAAGAACCCACACCGGATACAGATTCTCCCTACTATTATTTGTTTGTCTCATACAGACAAGAACACAGTAACTAAAAGCTTTGTAAAAATAATCCAAAGCACAGACAGATAGACGGTCCTCACTGAAGGAAAAGTGAGCCAGACCAGAATCCCACATCAGTGTGTGTAAATGAAACCTGACCTGCCTCTCTCCCTCCCACTGTGTCTCAGATGCTAATTGATTGATGACTCGGGGAGCTCTTTGTTCTGGGGTGAAAGATAGCAACAAGAACCTAAACTCTGTGTGTGCTTGCACAGAGATGTGGTTAAGCCTGTGTGTGAGTTGTCACAGAATAGGAAATGACCTCATTTTACCCCCAGGTTAGGAAGGAATAGATTATTTTTCTTTTTTCAATCCTTTTTCTCTCCCTCTTGCTTTGTAGATGATACAATGCTGTCCTAATCAGAGCTCCAGATAGAAATGTTGCACATGGGGGCAAAGCAGAGTTTTAGTGGCCAGACTTTCCGGTGGTCTGGAAAATCTAAATGTGCTTTTTTAGCACTTAACACAACATTATGCAATCATATGTCGACAGACTGTCAGTGCTCATGATAGTATATTCTCATTCTCTATGTACTCATAGTTCTTTTTGAGCTCATTAGCCATTGAGCTAATAAACAAGTAGCCTGTATAGTGTTTTGTTTGAGATGCAAAGTTCAAGTCATGTAGTGAAATGCTTTTTGCTCATATGACTGTGAAAAAGAGAATAAACTGGTATGCAAAACACCATGTAAACACAAATTTCATAAGTTTATATGCATGGTATGGTAAAAGTGTGACAAACTCAAAGCTTTAGCATAGCTTTATTATGAAAGCATGCTGAAAATGATAATGCCAACATGCTGGTGTTTAGAAGGTTTAATGTTTAGACTGTGTTCCCCATCTTAGTTGAGCATATTAGCATGATGATATTTCCTTATTAGCAATAAACAAAACGTGCAACTGAGGCAGATGGGAATGGCAGTTTTATTTATTTGGTATTTGTTCATAAACCAAAGTGTCAAATATCGTATGTTGCAAATTTCATGGCAATCCATCTAATAGGTGTTGAGACATTTAACCTAGAACTACCCAAAATTTCAACCTCATTGTGGCACTAGTGGGATTGTCAGGATCACAACGATTCATATTCTGAGGATCATGAATTTTTGTACCAAATTTTGTGCCAATCCTTCCAGTAGATGTTGAGATATTTCTCAGGATAATTGGAAACTTTGACTTTGGGGACCATGAATGCCTATATAAAATATCATGGAAATCCATCAATCAGTTACAGAGATATTTCAGTCTGGATCAAAGTGGTCGACCAACCGGCTGACATTGCCATTCCGTTAGCATGACTAAAATAGACACAATAAAATAGGTAGAGGGAATAAATAAAGATTAAGACCTTATAGACAAGCAATTACACATTCTAACACAATATTGTAACCTGTTCCACAGTTAAGCGACTGTGTTCCTACAAATTTACAGTAGTTCTTGAAGAATTCAAAGATATTAACCAGTTTTTGTAAGCGTAAATGACATTGAAAGGAAGTTTGCTCTTGTGGAGAACCACCTGTCTGTTACAATAAAAAAAAAACAGCTTTTGCAAATATCTTCCTCCGCCTTCTGTTTTTCTACCAGTCACCGTTTTTGACACTGAGGGTTGCGGTTTCGCCTTTTTGTTCTCCTTTGTACCAATATCACAAAACAACTTGCAAATCTAAGTAATTATCAGCATCTCAAATCTGGAATCCAGCCCTCAACCTGAATCGAGCTGAATGGTCCACCGGTGAGTCTTTTTCCTTCCCCGAAACTCCGACCACAGACCACACACGAGGAAACAGACACACTCATGCACACACACGCTATCCTGTCGTGCCCTGTGTTACCCATGTCCCACACAGGGGTGAGTCCTCACTACCCAGACCTAATAGGCTTATAATGATGTCTATCCATTACCAGGCACTCCAGAGGCCCTACCATTGTTTTCCATTCATTCATTAGGATCGGCCTGGGAAGACACAGTGGAACTAACAACAGCTAACAGCTTTAGATCAGGAGGCAATTTGGTGTATGTGCGTGTTTAAGCATCCCATCACTTTTTTCTTAAAGTAAAACTTTGTTTTCTTCGGGACTCCCTTTTAATACATGTACACACACACACACACACACACAAGCTCTCACACACATTCCACTACACTCGCCTCTTTGCTTTGAACCGGGCCATCAGCGTTTGATGTGAAACTTCAGTGTAATTTCTCTTCCTCTCAAACATATTAACCAGAGCCTGCTCGGCCTTTCCAGAGAAATTCCGCTCGGTTTTCCGTAACCACCGGAGTGAACGTCGGAGAGGGGAAACGGTGATGAATTTGATGCTGAGAACAATCAAACATAGGTATGGGCTGAATCTATCACCCCACACTCAAAGGGAGCAACCAGAGGCCTGCGCTCCGGATGATTTTAACATAGGAAAAGAAACTTCATGAATTAATTTAATGCACACAAATAAATTCCTTTAATCTCTCTGCCATTTCTTTCCCTCAGCGGAAGAGGCCAGAGGGAGCTGTCGAGAAAGGGGAGTAGGGTAGAAAGAGGTTTTTAAAAAAAAAAAAAAAAAAAAAAAAAAAAGAGGAGGAAATGATTCCCTCTTATTCCTTGCATTGCTCATTTGCACACTTTGTAAAGCTCAGCTAAGGGAATTGTCATGTGGTTGCAGAATTGGTTTGAGGAGTGTGACTTTGTTTTCAGTGATTCAAAGGATTTGGCTTCCTCCCCCTTGTGTGTATGAACTGTTTAACTGCAGCTCTCTGGTTTTAATGTAGTGTTTGCTGGGCCGAGGGATTGTGTTGTATATGGTGGATAATGTCTTTATGTTTCACATATGTGAAAGCTGTTTTAATATTTACCAACGAGTTTCATGCAAGCTTCTTTTTCTGCTGCCTGCTCTGTCTGCCAAACAAATAGAAATATCATTTTAAATAAAATTACAAAGAGCTCAAAGTTTGCTAATATTATCAAAGTATTTTATGACTGTAAAGCAACACTTTTCAGAACCTCTCAACATCTTTGTCTGATCTTGTGTTGAGATATCATTTAGCATTTACAGCACAGCTGCCTCTCCAGCCAGTGTCCACACTTGTTCCCACCCAAAACACATAATGCTCTTTTTGTCATTCCCCTCTGATTCTCTCCATCCTTTATAAAGATGACAGATGGTGTTTTGGAAATATTGGCTTTGTTTTTTATGAAGATATTTTGGACAACAGCTGAGAAGAATGACATTTTGTGCAGATGTTTAGACCAGTGATAGTTTAGACCAAGTTTACATAAGGCAGCAGTGATTCTTGACTAGAACTAAACTGACATATCGGTTGATGTGCATATGCTTAACTGTGTATGTCGGCCTATGAGTAGCAAGAAATTGCAGTTCAGAAATACCAAAGTAGGTTCAACATAATTTAATAACAGTGTGTTTGTCCACCAGAAGCAAGGTGAATTTTCAACTGTAAAATATCCTTCACAATGTCCTGGTCACAATTCTTTAAAAATATAAATCAATGGGATCCGTATCAAGATTTTTGTAAAAGTTATGTGTTTGTGTTAAAAAAAAATGGATTACTATCGGTCGATCAATATCAGTATCGGTCTTAAAAATTCTTGATTTGTGCTCCTAATATAGTGTAACTAATGTGTAGCTGATCTCGGAAATCAGTTTTGGTGATCAGATCATTGCTGTGTCACGATTATTTACACAAAGGTTTTTATGCCACATACAACGTTAGACATGTTGATTCCAGATTTGAAAGGAATCTCATGCATTTTCGCTGGTTTGAGACTGATCGTGACTGAATCGCCTTTCAGTAAAAACATTGCATTAGTAGACATTGTAGTGTTTGATGAATCTGTGTCAACATTAAATACACATACACACCCCGAAGCACAACTGTGTATATGTTTGCGTGTGCATGTGTGGGTATCCATGTATCATACACAAGCACAAGCAGACTCTCCTATGAGGTCACCAGGGGTCAGCGCCCTGCCCTGCAACCCCTCAGTCTCGTCCCACAGGGCCGAGCGCTGACAGTGGCCCGAGGCACTTCCACACTGCATGGGCTTCCCCTGACACACACACACACACACTCACACACATCACCCAAACACACATACACACACTACATGCACAATATAACACCTTAATGATTGCCAGCTGGAGCTGGGCCACTACCTGCAGTTGTACGGTTGCTTTTCAATTCACACCAGTGCTCAAAGCGAAGCACACATTCGTGTGTGTGTGTGCGCGCGCGCATGCTCGTGTGTGTGCGTGTGCGCGTGTGCGTGTGCACATGCTCATGTGTGTCTGTGTGTGTGTGTGCGCGCGCGCGTATGTGCGCGCATGCTCATGCTCATGCTCGTGTGCTTGCCCCCAGGCTACAGCGGCTGCAACCCGTGCCATTAGAGAGAGTAGCATGAACTTAAACCCAGAGGTGGATGGGACAATCATCAGGGTGCCCATTCCTAGGTGAGACTCATTCTCAAACACACACACACACACACACACACATACACTCACATACACGCACATAAGTATGGGCAAACAAGTTTTCCTTCTTTTTGATGTTTCTCTTTCACTTTTATTAGTCCTTTATCGCCCCTCTGTTTTCCCATTGCCTCTCTTCGATGTCAACATGTATTTTAACTTCTACTCCTTCAGAAACATTGGGGTGATCAGATTAATCAATGAATTGTCAAAATTTTAATTGTAGTTATTTTTTATAATTATTGTTTTGGTGTGTGTGTGTGTGTGTGTGTGTGTGTGTGTGTGTGTGTGCGTTTTTTTTTTTTTTTTTTTTTACTGTTATCCAGACAAAACAGAAGATTTTAAGAGATATGTCTGGTAACCTGTGACAGACATTTCACATTATTATTGAGATCATAGACCAAATGATTAAAACATAAATCAATGACATCATCAGTACATTATGCAAATTCAGCTAAGCCTCACAGTAGGTCTCACCCATTGTTTTGTATTTCACTCTATTAATAAAACCCTTAGTCGCCATACACTGAACTGTTACTGACAGATTTATTGACTTTTGCTTGTAGAGGTAGAGAGACCCCCAGTGTGTTGATATGTTGAACGGGTCACACACTTTCTCTCTCTCTCTCTGTCTCTCTGTCTCTCTCTCTCCCTCTCTCTTTTTCTGTCTGTCTAGTCAAACAACTTCACACAAAACTATCTGTCACTCACTCACTAAACCACTGTGTGTGTATATACTGTCTGTTTTTTTTACATATACACACATGTGCATGTAAGTCTGCATAAATGCCAGCCTGTGTTTATGTGTATGTATGTTTTTGTGTGTATGTGTGTGTGTGTGTGTGTGTGTGTGCGCACATGGTGCAGCAGGTGTTAGTCTGGCAGAGGAGGGACACAAGAGTCAGACTGCTTTCCCCCTGCAATCAGTCTCGGCACGCTCCGAGCCTCCATTTGCATTTCCAAAGAGAAGGCGCTTCTTGATTGGCCCTGGAATCAGTAATTAGGCTGTATTGTTTGCGGTAAATAGACGCTGCACTTGGATTGTTTGCAAATAGTGCCCGAGGCAAAAACAACGAAAAAAAGCCAATTAAGGACAAAAAGTGAGAGTGAAATGGGAAGTATGAGTTTTTTTTTTTTTGAGTGATTAACAAATGCAAAGTTGTCGGGATGACGGATGTTTCAGCTCTCGTCTAAGACCTCGGGAACTGATTGTTGTTACATGGTTGCTACGAGTCAGAACTAAAATGATTAGACTTCATGCCTACGAGCACTTAGCACCCCCCTTTGCATAAGTGAGAACATTATTTCTTCATCATTTTGTTTTTGCACATTTTGTTTCTGTATTTGGTATTTTATGTACATACCAGCACACAGGGACATGAAAAGAGTATGGATGTGTGTGTGTGTGTGTGTGTGTGTGTGTGTGTGTGTGTGTGTGTGTGTGTGTGTGTGTGTGTGTGTGTGTGTGTGTGTGTGTGTGTGTGTGTGTGTGTGTGTGTACTTCTGCTTGGTGTAATCCATTTACTTGTCTCCCACCGAAGGTTACCGTCTCAATTTTTTCTTTTTTGCATGTCATCTTCTATCTTACTGTTTGGCCTTCTGTCTTCTCTCCCATCTCACGTCCTCTCTATCTTGCAGAGTAACACGGGAACACAGAGAGAACCTCGCCAAGCTGGCCAAAGAGTTCAGCAACAAGGCTAAAGACTCACTGAGGAGAGTCCGATCTAACTCTGTCGCAAAGGTCAAAAAGGTGAAGGAAGGACACTCAGAGGACACCATACGGCTCATAGAAAAACAGGTGCGAGACGGGGAAAAGAAAAAAGACAACAGTTCTCTTACACATGGAGACAGAGGCATTCAGTGATCTTCATAAAGCTTGTTAATTGATAGGGCAGACTGACACAGGGACAATGGAGGAAGGTGGCCAAATGTGAGAGATGAGTCACTAAACTGATGAGACTTAAGAAGGTGATGATGATTAGAGCTAAGACTCTACTGAGACTAAGACTAAGACCTGAAACTACTGCAGCCGCAGCCCAAACCATCCAATGCTGCAGCTTTTTCTAAAGTGACATTACAACTAAAGCATGAAGTCAGTGCCTAAGAATGAATTTAATATAATAATGGAAGTGTTTTACAATATTTTGGCAGCTCTAAATCAGCACTGAAGAGAAATGCATCATCAGTCCAGTCACATCACAGCTACATAATGTCATCAAAGATGTGCCAGATACGTGCATTCATAATAGTTCAATTTTTTTCCCATCTTCCCCCTCTGCCTTCACAGATTCAGCAGATGGCAGACAACATTACTGTGGATATTGACAAACTGCTTGCAGCCAAGGTCAAGGAGCTGTTAGGATGACGGTGACGGTCACGCACATGTTATTATTTTCGATATTGTATCATTTGGTCATAGCTGAACCTACATGTGGACATACACAACAGCAGCAACATGTCAGTCTTACGATGCTGATAATAGACAGTGACCGGATCACGCTGAGGATGTAGTTTTTGAATCCCACAGACAAACAAGTTGTGGGTCCTGTAGTGCATGTTTGGGTTCTCCCGGCAGACACTGGGCTTTGGTTCCTGCCCACATCACTGGCGAAGATCCTCTCTTCGCTGCTGGGTGATATCTGTGTTTAAACCGTCAGCGCATAAACAGAAATTGGCATGGAAACAACAACAATGACAGACTGCCAGTCACCTCCCTCCTCCCTTGTTACTCTTCCTGTCTTCAAACAAACTCCAACCGAGGGACGAATGGACTTTTAATGGGATTTGCGGGCCTCCTCCTAATCAAACCCTTTGCCACAAGGGCTGTCTGTTTATATAAAACAAGCGCACCCGTCTGAATGTAAACTGACTGTGGGTTTGTCTTGGTGGCAAAGAGCAAGAGAGAAGGGGAGAGAGGGTTTGTTCCAGAGACGCAGGAGCCAACTGAACAGATATCATTAGCCTGTTGCCAAACATTTGTTTCACATTGATTCAAAGTCTGTTAAAAAATGCACTCAAGAAAAAAAAGCTCTTTAATTTCTGCCCATGTCTAGGATTGATAATATGCCTACTCGCTTTTAAACACAATAAAGTCGGGAAAGTAACATTATTGATGGACTCCATTAAAGAAACACTGCTTTGTACCATGTGCGTCATCTTTCTCTCCCTTGTTTTCTTTTCTTTCTCCCCACTTTTGGTTTGAAGTCGCTCCCTCCTCCATTAGTTAGAGTGATAATGGAGTTTTCCTGTGTACAGACCTCGAGGCCCTGGCGCTAGCACCACAATTGTCCATTAGGAAAAGAGGCTTTTAATGTTCTGCACTTGGCTTTCTTTGTCTTTAAATAGCTGTACTTTTAAAGCCACAGTCAGGAATTGTGGGGCGAGCAGTTGTTCAAACCAGATCAATCACAAGAAATGTTAGAATGAGAAAACCTACCCATTGACACACACACACACACACACACACACACACACACACACACACACACACACACATACACAGGGCTCTGCTTTCATGTATCCGCTGTTTACACCAGCTACAGGCTTTCCGTACTATTATGTGGTTGATGTCATCATCTTTATCATGATTTGTTTTGCTTCCCCTGCTACTGGTCGCAGGCAGCCAAGTTTGCCCACACACTTGTTCTTATAGCCACCCAGTGATTTAACGATCACACCCCTAATTGTGTCTTTATCAGACAGCCTTCTGACTTTGTTCAAATGGAGAAAATGAACAGAGGAATATAGCGACAATGCAGATTTCATGGTGGTTTTTGTCATCTTCTGTGCTACATGGTAGCAGTACTAAATTGCACACTACAGATTGTGGCTTTATTACATTTGCCTTGGCCCTCTCTCTCCCTCAATGGCTCCGCTTTAATGGCCTAAACAGACCAGAGTCGTTGGATAAACAAGAGTTTAGCAGAAGAGTGGCTGGGTCGGGACAGAGGAGAGGCGGGGTGGAAATGGCAGGTTTTTGTGGTGATTCTAGGTCCATATGTCAGCAATTTGAGGGCATTGTGTACCTTGGCCTAAAACAGAGGCTTCATGATCGATGGAGGGGTGAAAATCTCCCAAGTCCCTGGCGCAGAACACAGACAAGCACAAGGAAATTGCTTTCAGCTGATAGCTTCATTTTGGTTGACATTTATCAAGTGAATTACCCCTGTTCCTTTCAAATGTTTACTACTACTAGCACCGCCTTTTGACGTATGTGTGTGTGCATGTGTGTGTGTGCGTGTGCGTGTGTGTGTGTGACTATGTTCGTGTGCAAGTGAGAGAGCAATAAAGGTTTGTCTGTGGAAGTTCTGTTGTGTCCTTTGGTGATTCCTCACAAAAATATACAAGTGTAAATTAGTTCAGTAAACGTTTGATTTGATAGTGTAGCCTTTCATCCACTGCTGCTGCATTTAAGGAGAGATTTTAAAGAGCTACACACTTTGAACTTACAGCTTCAACTCACAACAAGCTCCTTTTAAAGCTGTATTTTTCCTCACAAGCATCAGTGTCTGATGCTTGCACAATAGATCTGCAACTAATGTGCTGTTCAAAACAAAATTGTTTTCTTTTTCTAATGAGCTTCAAAGTTTTTTCCGATTGGCTGCAGGGTTTGAATTTTGAAATAACAGGAAATGTAATGGTAATGATAAAAATATAATGTAACAGCAATGCAAGTCAGTGAAGTGCCTCTGTAGTGGCAGTTATACGGCAATATCTGGCTAATGTTTGCTAACATTAGCTAACATACAGTGAGCTGCTGGTCATACCAGACCAAGTGAGGTGAAGCAACAGAACCGTTGAGTGCTATTCAGTGCTTATGGACTCAAGTTTTCATTTGTAAGAAGAATTAGCTGTTTCTTCTTTCAAAAGTTACATAGTCTTGCTTTAAATAATTGAAATGGGAATTTTTGTAAGTGTGCTTGTTGCAGTGTGCTTACTGAATCCAATTTAATCCCTTTACTGTTATCAGCAAGCACAAACATCCGATACAGCCGTGGAAAGAGAACAACTTGAACTCGTCCCTGTTCTCCATCTCGGTCTCTCCATCTTTTCTTCATTCTGCCCCATATCTCTACGCTTCATGTTGATTTCTGTATTGCATTATTCATATCTTTTGAGAGAAGCTTGTGACAATGGTCTAATAGCAGTTTGGCAGTGGGGGGGGGGGGGGGGGGGCTGCATTATTTTGTATGTCACAATGAAAGAAGAGAGAGAGAATTTATAAATGATGCCCCTCTGCTTGCTCTCTTCCCTTTGTGCTGCCTTTGATTACACCCCGAACATCAAGACGCGCTGCTCCTGCAGGAGCTGAACCGCTGAGGAGGCCTGGGAGCCGGGCAGCGACAGAGCAGGCCACTTCAGTGCAGACAGAACTGGATTGATCACACACACACACTCACACACGCGCGCTTCTCATTCCCTCCTTCTCTCTCTCTCCTCATCACCTCTGGAGTGTAAAGTGTGCGTCAGAGTGCGAGAAGCCACCCTGAAGATCTCATCAAGGATCCAATCAGCGCGTGAATGCGAAATGTACTCTCCTCTTGCGATGTGATGATGGGGGGGGGGGGGGGGGAGCCTGTCTGGAACGAAAATCTCTACATATGCAAAGTGAACTTAAATTTTAAATGGATTTGATGTTCCTAAGAGTATCTGACCCTTTCAGGGATGTAGTAACAGGCTTGGAGGAAAAGAATATGTGCAGATTAGCCTATTAATATTTATAGATGTAATTGGTGGAGCTGTGTGGCATGATGCTTTGTTGTTCCTGGTGTAATGCAGGCCACGTTTGGGCCTAATCCAGGTGGGCGCTCTTACTGCCTCTAACAGGGAAATGGCCGGCCATTTTAGGAGGAAGCTGGATATCCTAATAATCAGGTAAACTAATACCGGGCGGTGAGAGTGTTTCCTTCCGGAGCTCTTGGCACGTCAGTCATTCACAGAATTGCTCCTGTCTGGTCTGTGAGCCATTTTAACTCAGTGGAACGTGCGCTCCCTCCCCCCACACGTGCATTTAAAGAGGACCACACGGGCCCCTTTGGATATCCACGAGGAGGCTCCCCAACCATCACAGGGCCCAACCAGACGCTCCAACACACACACACACACACACACACCTCCTGCTTCTCAAATCCGAACAAAGCGTTCCTCAGTCTAAAGTGGTTAAACTGTCATTTCAAATCGTCTGGACATCATGATTACCGGCATGGGAGGAATTATATATTTAGCTTTATGTCCGTCGCCATTTCCTCCCCCCGCCCTGATCTGAAGTGACTAGCCAGTAGTGCCCTCGATATTACTATCTCTGAGGAGTTTAAACCTTCCCCCAGGAGACAAGTGTAATCAAGGGCTGCCAGCAGGAGAGAGGGAGAGGGAAGGAGGGAGGAGGATGAGATGTGTGGGGTGGGTGGGGTTGGAGACCTGTAGTGATGGGATAGTGGAGGGAATGACAATGGACCCAATTTACAAATATCTCTGCGTCTAAATCCTTTAAAAGTACTTAAGCACTAAGCCAAAAATAAGAAAAACAACAGAAGAAGGAAGAAAGCGGTTGGTTTTTTTTTTATATTAAACATTTTTACATATAATTGTCAGTATATCTGCCCAGTATTTTAAGAAAATAATATCTCCTCCTGTTGCTATAAATGA
Source organism: Seriola aureovittata (assembly GCF_021018895.1). NCBI lineage: Eukaryota > Metazoa > Chordata > Actinopteri > Carangiformes > Carangidae > Seriola > Seriola aureovittata. Next base: position 11,818,024 of record NC_079381.1, on the reverse strand, counting down.
CATTTGTCTTTGACCAAACTGTGGTAGGAAAACCAAACCTATATCATTGCTTCTGTTGAAGCAATTAACAGAAAATTTTGCAAATTTTATTAGATGGAAGAAGTGAAATCATTTTCAGACTTTTCTTCTTTTATCGAGGCCAAAAAGCCACTTTTTCTTACAGTAAAACACATTTTAAAACTCTGCTCATGCTGAACTGGTTTCCAATACACATCCAAATTAGTTATTGAAAAACAGGACAGAATAACGCAGATGGCTGCACTATTATCAAGAAAAATGATGCAATTCTTGCCTCAAATTAATTTGTACTAGAGTATCTCCCCACACTGGCGTATCTTTTCCAGTTATTTTAAGAAAATAAGATTTTCAGGGCTTAAGAATAAACAAAAATTGGAAAGATGAAGAGTTTTGCAGTGCAATACCAACTACAAGAAACTGTAGCTCCCATGTGCCGTAGTTGTTGAATGTAAGAAAAAGCATGCATTTATACATAGACATACCGTTCCTTTGGACTGAGTCATTGTTCAGAAAAAAAAGTGACATTCTCCCTCCTCACACCCCCACCACCACACCCCGAGCTTCCAGCCTGCAGCATCTCATCCATCCTGAAGAGAGTCATTCATCCTCAATAACGTCACCGCTTGCTCATAAATAAAAGTGACCGTTAGGAAAGCAGATGAACGCGTCCAACGGATTGGACAGGAAGCCTGTTAATCTGCAATCCAATCCGGTCCGAGTATAGTGAAACCCGGCTCAGCTTGGCTGACCCAGGCCTGGGAGGAAGGAAGTGAAGGACTCAGGAAACAGTGTTCAGAGCTTTCACCAGTCATATCCATCACAGTGCATGGTGATGGAAGCATGTGTGCGTGTTCGTGTGTGTGTGTGTGTGTGTGTGTATGTGTGTGTTTGTGTGTGTGTTTGTGTGTGTGTGTCCCTGTTTCACCAGTCATATCCATCACAGGGCTCTGCCTCCACGCCTGGGCAAAATAACTGGAGTCATTAGAGGGGCTGGGCTGCAGGCTGCAGCTCTGCACTTTAACTAAACATCTTTTCCATAAAATAAATGCTTCCAGGTTACTGTGGGTCCCAGAGAACCCAGGTCGCCTCGCTTTTGCTGCCACTCATCTGATCCCAATTACCAAACAGACTGGGTCAGAGCCAGCGGAGAGTATAGCTACAGACTGGAGCTGTGTGGTAAAACACCAGTGAGGACTAGAGAATGGACCCCACAAGCCAAGTGTGCCATCACGTTGACTTAAATCAACACATCGTCACCCAACATTACCCACCTCGCCCCGTCCTCCCTGTGCGCTATGTAGTAAAGAAAAAATGATCTGTAACTGAATACGAGCCATAACACGCACGTCTGTAACCAGTGTTGTTTTTGCCCTTTTTTTGTTTTTGGCTTTAGCTAAAGTCTTAACGTTTAGTATGAGTGAGTATGTGCAGGTGAGTAAGTGTCTGGCTTGAGGACGTTTTAGTGGAACATAAAGCTGTTGTGGTGATCAAACCTGCGGCTTATGTGCAATGGCAATGTAACCACAAAGCCACCTTTGCAATCTATCTAGCTCCCAAGTTGGAAGATAGACAAATGACCTTTCAGTCTATGGTCCTGTTTGACCCATTTCCCTGCTTTTCCTCATTTGTAAGATACATATGTACACACACTATTTTATGTATCTCAATATGGTCAAACTGCGGTCAACCTAGTAAAGGGAAGTTTATATGTATAGCACCTTTCAACAACTAAGCAATTCGAAGTGCGTTAGTCTGAATCACCTCAGTTCATTTCATTTTTTTATTCATTGCAACTCCTAAAACTCTAGAGGGCTCTAAGTAGCTGTGCAACTTATTATCAAATCACATCACAGCATGTGGATCAGTGTCTTTACATACTTTTTGTGTTGTGTTATATCATTTACTGTAGTAAGTCCTTTCTTATGTTGTAAAAAGTCCTGCTATATCACGTCATTGCATATATTTCATTTCATATGTTGTCAGTCTGTCAATATGTTGTTATGTCATGTTATGTTTTATGCACTTCTCTGTCATGCTGTCATTTCATGTAAAACCATAAAATGTCATACAATACCATTTTATTATTTATTGTACTGTCATGTCATTTTCAGTGTCTCTAACCCTCTCTGTTCACCTCCTTTCTGTTTTAGTCTAATGCCAGCACACCCTATTAAACCTCTGCCGTGGTAACGGCTTTTTAATTCCCTTTTGTTTAATGTAGGCAGATACAGAAACACGTCGTCATACTTACTGCACGATTATCAGACATGTTGCATCAGTGTATGCTAACTTGTAAAACCAGTCCCATCATGGACTTTTATAGTTGCAGAAGAACAGAAATTATACTACACTCTGACAACAGTTAAGTTCAGTAGTTTACTAACATGTTATAGTAAACAAAATGTAAGGAAAAAATATAGCGTGTGTGCATGTGTGTGTGTGTGTGTGTGTGTGTGTGTGTGGACATAGTGAGCATCTACATCCATGCATTATTGAATAATTGTTTCCTGATGCTTCCCTCTTCCCTGGAATATTAATTACCAAATGATGAAACCGCCTCTTTGGTCTGGGCGGTTGAGGCTGAGGCCGCGCGTGTAGGAGATCGTCCTTTTTGATGGGGGCTAACTCATTTTGCGTGTGTGTGTGTTGTGTGTATCAGCTATGTTGGGGAGTTGAGTTTCAGGGGAAGCATTTTTCTCTTATTGAATGGATGATGAGGATATTTGGGACAGTTGGATAAAGCAGTTGTTATTAAAGAGAATAACTTATTCATAGATGTTTTTCATTTCCAAAGAAAATGATCTCCAAGCAGAAGAAAAAAGCATGAAAAGAAAAAACTGTTCTCAAATGTTAGACTTTATTGGGAATAAGAAATCACTGTTACCCAAACCACAGAGCTAAGTGGGTAAGAAGCAATAAAATGTACATCTTCGACTGCTATGATAAGATTACAAAGCATAAACAGTGAAGACAGGGAGAGATATGAAAGAGAGATACAGTTTCTCCATAGGAAGCTTCCCTAGCAAATAGAAACTGACCGGAGAAATTACTTTTTTGCATGTTTTCATGTCTATATAATTTTCCCAGTGACCCTTTGATTCCAAGATTACCTTCATATGTAAACATAATTTAATGGATTCATGTTCAGCCAACATCAGAAACCTTGTGCAGCTCACACACTGGGCCTGCATGGAAAGGAGGATGGCACCATCTAGTGAAATTTCGATGTAGTCAGGGAGAGAAACCACACCATTTCCCTTGTGAATGATATGATGGATGAATGATAATACTGATTTAACAAAAACAAAGAACAAAAAAACAAAACAAAATTTCAGTTTCATGGTGGTGCGTAGTATGTAAATATCCTACAGTGGATGTTTGCTAAACCGCTCTTGCATCATAAACCACTTCTCCTCTGTCCATCAGTGTATTCCAGAAGGTTGTCTTTTCCAAAATATCGCAACACGTTTGGTATTTCCATTGTATCTGATGTGTCTGTTCTTACAGGATTCCTCGATTTTATAGTAAGTACAGTAACAGTTGTGGTCACCATATTTTCCCTGAATGAATGATGCCCAAGCATGAATAATTTTTAAATTGCTGTAAATATGGTGTGCGGTGTGTCTGTGTAATAATGAGAAGTTAGGGGGTTTTGAGTGACAATTTGCTGATATAGGCGAAACTTTGATTAAACATTTTGTATGTGTCAGTCATTCAAAGCTGTAAACTGCCACCCCCCATCGGGGCATTATGTACTTACACATAGAAATAGGGTATTAGATCAGTTCACTCTTTTATGAGACAGTGAGACATTTTCTTGTTCCTCTTCATGTAAAGCTGACTGAGAAAAGCTTCCGTAAAGAGTACGGTAATCAACGTCTCACCACTTCTCATGAACAAAACGGGAGAATAAAACATGTATTCATCAACTTGTTGTGCAACGCAGAAAAATCTTACACATGCAATTCCTGCAGTATTAGTGCTCAGGTATTAGGAGGAGGAAGTAATTCAATAATTATTTCCAAGAAACAGTGATGATTGAGAACAAAGCAATAAAACATGTTAATCTGTAATATTAGTGGGTGGTTATGTTTCAAGTAATGATTACTATCTCTAAACAGTAACAGCGTAGTACATTGGCACTATCTGTGTTAAATATGTAGTCTTACTCATAACATTTAATATAATCACAATATACTTTATTGTATATGTATTTCTAATAATGATATGATCATTGTATGACCGAAGCTTTTCACTTTTCTTTCTCTCAATGACTTGTATGGAAGATTCAGGAGAATCTACTGATTATTGATGATAGGTAACTGTATACCAGACTACTAGAATATCATTAAATGCCACCTCAATACCATTATAATGCCATTAGTACGCTAATACTCTGAACAACAACAGTACAGAAGAATCACCATCATCATGTCAGTGCTGTTTAGCACAGTTATAAAGTTGTTATGGTGAACATGCATTCACTAGCAAGCATTTGCCTATTTGGACATCCAGCAGATACAGAGCAATAACGTTCACCAGCTACTGGCTAACTGACTGTCTGCTGTTTGGTTTCGCTGAAAACAGCTGCAGACTGTGACTGGAAACAAGGTTTATGAGTGGAGGGACTGAATGAAAACTGCTGTAAAACCAAAACAACGAGCTGAAAGATGCTAAAATGCTCAGTAGAGCCAAGAGGAATAGTTGGATGATAATCTGTGAATTCATCACTGTGAGAGAAAACTGTCACAATACACATAATCATTTGACCCAGTGCTATCGTAAAATTAGTAGTGCAGATTTAAGTAAAACAGTTGCAGTTGGCTGTCTAATGTGAGTTGATATCTTAACCAGAAAACCCACATTGAGTTACTGACAGCTGTTCTCAGGCCCAAAGGAGGTCTAATGTGGGTTTGTTATGTCACCACTCAGTGCTCAGTAAAGCCCTCTGCAAAGCCTGTTAGATTATTTTTAAACAATTTCCTGTTAAAACATGGTAGTATGTGTTTGACACAAGTATGTGTAGAAATAAGGTTCATGTATCCTGTACCTGTTAATGTAACAACATAAAAATAATACATGTGTGAATGAAAAAGGAGAAGCCACACCTTCAGTTTCTCTCGTCACTGATTGTAAAACCTGGGAGGGAGTATTCAGACCCCCTTCACTTTTCCTAATTGTTTAGGAACAATGAAGCCCATCGGTCTACACTCAATAACCCAGGATGACAAAGTGAAAACATTATTGTAGATTTATTTAAAAAAACAAAAACTGAAATCAAATCTCTTATTTACGAAAGTATAGAGAACCTTTGCTGTGGAACAGGTAGACTCCAATCACATTTTGGAGTGGAAAATTGGAAAGATTGAACATAGTTTAGAAACGGGAACACCTGTGTATAACAGCTCACAAAACCAAGCCATGAGGCCAAACCACACCTCATATAGGCGGTGATGCATAGATCAGTGCACGGGTATTAAAACCTTTCTAAAGCTTTGAGTGTTCCCAGGAGAACAGAGGCCTCGATAATTGTAAAATAGAAGAAGTTTGGAACCACATTTGCAGCCAAATACAGAGAGATCCTTGAATAAAAGTTTTTGAATTTATAGGATCAATTAAATCTCCTTCAGAGAGATTTTAAAGAGTAAGAGAAAGCACATAACAACATGCCGGACACAGCTGACTGGAGGGCATTTAAGCTCACGCAGGGTCAGCAGCTGCAGTGCAAAAACACACAATCAGGCATATAGTAATGTTTCCCCTCTAACCTATCTCAGGGCTGATGTTGCAGTTGTTGAACAGAGTTGGCATGAGAGACTAAATTATGTTTAATACAACAGGGAATGAAAATCTGAATTACTAATAAATTCAGTAAGATGTAAGATGCAACAAATACCAGAGACAGAACATACAGAAATAAACTGAGAGCATTTTTTTTTTTTTTTTAATTAAATGTTACTGGAATCACTGAGGGCTCTTGCCAGGAATACTGATAGAGTCACTTCCCTTTTCACTAATACATAGAAAACGGTTTCTGCTTGGCTTGCAGTCTATCAAGTGACCCTAATAATGAGCTTTCTCTTTCTCCTGATCTGACACAGAACAGAAACAGAAACGAGTTGGATCAAAGTGTTGCAACTATCACATCTAATGAAAACAGAGTTTGAGTTGCAGCTGAAATCACTCAGGGGTTTCATAGTGTAAATACAGTTAATGCAGATTACCCATTTTACTATGGAGGTTCTCGGCGAGGGTCCATCTATAAGGGATGGACTAAATGATGTACATTCTTTTTTTGTTGAAATGTAACAAGACATAACATGTAAGGACAGGACTGTCAAGTAAAGAACACAAAATTTTCATTTATTGGAATTAAGTACATTTTCCTGCATATTTGGGCTTCTAAAAAGTCTGTCCAGGCTTTATGCAACAACAACAACAACAACTACAAAAAAAAACATCATGCAAATATTTAAAATGTAATACGTGCTTAATGTGTTTGTTGGTCACAAAAGTTTGTACCTTCAGTACTTCACAGTTTGTGTTTGGAGCTTCAGCACTCCTGCTCCAACTGTCTCCTCCATCGTGGGGCAATGTCCCATGCAGGCCATAACCAGCACCCTGCATGCCCTTCTTTCAATGAGGAACCTCTTTAGGGATTCATCAAAAAATTGGTTGCCTTCTCTGTACCCATCCAACAAGAGGAGAGCCCCGCTGGACCTGATTAACACAGTCCTCAGATCAAGCTGTGTTGATATCTTTTTTTTGAGAAAGAGTTGAGTCACTATTTCCTGAAACAAGTCACCCTTTACATTGCTGCAGTCAACATAGAAGAGAAGTTGAAGGGTGCTGAGATCGAAGAGGTCACTGAGGGCATGTGTGGGCCCTTCAGTCCAAGAAGAGACCAGGATGTGGGCTACAGCTGTCTTCCCGCTTCCTGGGGGTCCCTCAAGAAAAAGTGTCTCTCCAGCTTCTGGGAGTAATGCTTGAGGATTTACAGCCTGGCCCTCACTGAAAAAAAAAAAAAAACAGAGTTGAGATTGTAATCTATACAGGCCGTTACAAAATACAAAAAAATGTCGATGTCAGTTGTGAATGCCCGTAGGGTATAACCACACACAAAGTTTCAGTTCCTACAACAAACCCTGCATTTACAATGATAAACTTCATGAAGTCAGGTAACTGTGATCACTGGCCAATATCAAGCTGTACTGAAAGTGTTGACTTTTTAGAGTCCAAAATAAAGGAATCTATAGCTTATTAGCTGTGTTGCACAGTCCAGTTCATTTGACTCTTCTCTGTTGGAGTACAAACTGATCCACAAAAGAGGAGTGGTTTCCAGCAGTTATTAGACAGGTGGTGCAAATATTTCTCTTTAAAATACTGTGTTCACAACGCAGCTAACGAGCTTGCTGTGATGATGGTGTGCCATTTTGCACAGATGCACAGATTCATTTTGCTGTGCCACTTTCTGGGGTGACTGAGCCATTATACATGTATTTGTGATAGCTTTAGCTTCTGTAAACACACTGCTTTGCTACTTTTGGAATAGGCTTAACAAACTCCTATGGTTCAATTATTTAACCCATTAAAAATTATGATAAATGTTTTCAAGAATGGAAAGCTCACTATGTTGCTGAGCAGGCCTATCTGTTTTACTAGGGAAAAAGGCGCACAAACCACGATTTCTATGAGGTTTAATTTATTTCTAAAAACTCTAAAAGCACAAATTTCGCTACTAAAAACTAAAAATCAATAAGTTTTGAGGGAAAACATCTTTATATACAGGGAGTTTTGTCTTAGTTTTTGAAATCCTATACGATGGCCAATGATTGCCATTGCCTTGGGCTGTTGTAAAACCCAGCGACAAGCCACAGTAGAGAGCTAAATCTGAATTGTTGCTGTTACTGGAAATTATATTATAGAAGCAGACTGGCATCCTAACGTTCAGTTCGGAAAGAGGTATCTGTGACTCACTTGTTTTGCAGCCTTTGACGCAGCTCGTCCGCACCAAAAGCTTCCCAGTGGTGTCTCACCTCTGCGCTGAAGGAAGTGTCAGAATAATAGGCTTTCAGAAACGCCCCCAGATTTTCCTCTGTGCAATCTGCACACAACAAAACAGATGAGTAAAACACATTGACAGAAGATATGACCATGAATGAGGTTTAATGCTCCCACAGACAACCACAGAAAAACTGAAGAACAGAAATCATGTAAACAAAAGTTCTTAGAGTCGCTTACTTTCATTAAAAACAGTTGGCTCTTCCTCCTTGTCTTCATTTATTTGTAGGCCTGATGGAAAGGAAAGCAATGTTAGAAAAACATTACAAATTTCCATAAGCACAGATCAGTCATCATTTCCACAGTGAATGTACTAATTGTGGTGGTGAAAATCTACTTGCACACACCTTAAGGCAAGTTTAAATCAATTCAAAACAGAAGTGATGTACGTTGTTATTTACAACTTTACAGGTGGATAGGAGAAAAAGTGATGAGTCCGTGTAACAAAAGCTTTCGCTCACTATCAACACTGGTGTCAAATTTATTGAATAGCTTTTTCTTCAGTCAAATGAGCCTCATTAAACATGTTTAAAGTACAACTTTAACTGTACGTCTTTAACTGTACGTCGTGTTATTTATTTGCAACTGAAATATCAAATATGTAGTGAAATGGATCATTATGGTGCGTGTCAAGATGCCCCTAAATGCATGAGCTCAACCTTCTTCATGTTGCACAAATGCATCATCACCAATTTGACTAAACTCAATACAAGCCTTCATAGTTTGCACTTCCTTTTAGATATTTTTAGGTTATCTACTGTAGGTGTTTTCAAAAGTGCTTTGCCACAAGAGTGGCTGCTATGTAGGTCCTCAAAGATCACCGTGGAATTTTATTTCTAAACTACATTTGGGTTCCAGTCTTTGCAGCCAATATTGAAATAACTAGTGGAGGTTAATTAAGACAGGGCTCTACACTGTGGCATGACTGGCTACTGCCGTTGCTGTGACTGAGACAGGCTGTAGCTGTGATGAGCCTAATGCTACAGCCATGGGATGCTATTGTTCTGGTCGTTGCTGTTGCTGTCATTATGGCTGTAGTCATGGCTGCGGCTGTAGTTGTGTACCAGACTGGGACCAGACTGTGTGTGTGTGTGTGTGTGTGTGTGTGTGTGTGCAGTAAAATGGTGTTTGTGTGGGCTGAGCGTTGAGGCAGAGCTTGAACTGAACTGTTGGGGTGTGTTGTTAAATTATGTATCATATCTACTAGAAGCACCACCAAGTGTCTGGCCTAACAATGTTATCTCAGCTAATGTTATTAAGAGCAGTAAAGAGCAGTCAAGGTACAACTTCTGTGGCCAGATCCATTGCATTGAATAGCTACAGCTTAAGCCAGTGCAGTCACTTGGAGCTCAGCCTTTGGAAAGGAGCCAATAAATGCACAATGTAAAGTGTCACAACATCTCTCCTTTCTTTCTCTCAAGGACCGGCACCACACACACAAACTGTTCCTATGGATCACAAGGAATGCAAAAAGTAGTCTGAGGTATAATGCAGGAGTTATTGTGAAGAAATGCTGACGTTTCAAGGGCTCTATAAGAATCACTGACACTCAACAGTAAAAAAAAAAAAAAAAAAAAAATAGCAAGCTCTGTTTAGACTCACAGACAGCAGCAGAAACATTCTTTCCCCGACCGTCAACCAGAAGATCCCTGCTGGGTGTGTTGAATCCTATCAAGAAAAACATTGCTATTAATATAGTGTGTTAGCACTGTATACAGTACAGATAGTCAATAATCAAAATCATTCAAGCAGCTTAATAAAATGATACTAAATTGGGACACAATCTTTGTTTTACAAGTGTTACATTAATTTATCTCTCTCCATATTTGACAGAATTGTGATATACTGTATACTGTATACATACGGGTTGGTATGCTACTGTGATGATGTTATCGTCAATTATTTCTTTGAATTAGCTCCGTGCTTACCTTTTTATTTATTCATTTTTACTTATATTAATTACACAGAGTACTTTCACTTTAAATCTTACATTTATCATGTGTTTTATATGCTAACAACTTGCCTCTCTGAAGGTTCACTCTTTCCTGATACTAATTTAAAAAGATTGCCCACAAACTCTCTGACCCGTAACTCAGCTAAGACTTCTTATAATGTTCTTACGATCATTAATAGAGAGATGTGTGATAAGCCTTCTATTGAAATGATGGCGGTGTCTAGGGGATTATACATGTGCTATACTGAAAAACCACCCATGCATTCACAAATAGTCTCAAATTCCCCTGTCACGCAAACCAAGATCAACTGGGTGTTTCCAAACTTTGTGGTTGAGATACATGTAAGTTCCAAAAGAGCTTTGTCATCCTCTCATGAAAACAGGCAGAAGCAGTCACATGCTGATAAAATTCCAGCAAAAGCTAAATGACCAACAGAACGGTGTCATATTAAAAATATGAATACCAAAACGTTTCACACATACTTCCCATTTTCAGTGGCAAAATGAATCAACATCTATTCAGGAGCTCACACTGTCTTTGCAGTTGAAATGACACATAGAGATTTCCTGCCAGGACACAAAATTCCTCTGCACATTTGCCAAAAACTGAAAAGTTAATGACTGCTTTGGCTTTGATACAGGAAGGATACAGTTTTGATGCTGACTAATACATTCAGCCCTACTGTAAGTTGTTAGAGGTGAAACTAAAGTCAAATTTTCAGTTTTGGTTGGACAGTAACGTTCTTTTAGTTCAATTTGCAATATAAAAAAGTCACTGCAGTATCCTGTATGCCTTTTTTTCAAATAGTTTGTGACAGTTCAAAATACACCAGTGTGAAAACTTAGAATCAGGAAATAATGATGGACTTAAAATGTATGTGCTTGGCCTGCCATCAAACAACTGGATTATCCATTCTTATTTCCTACAAATATTATCTCAGCACACACCCTAAAGGGAAATCCAGCCCTGTGGTAATCCAAACCATCCCCCACAGTCTGCTTTCAGATCCTATCAGATCCTGCCTTCAAATGTCCCCATGGCCAAAATGATTTTCTTATAATTTAAATAATCTATTACCTGCAGTATATTGCTGCCATTTGTCACTCTGTCACTTTAATATTCCACCGTTGCCATGTGTGGTATTATAGTTCATTGTCACACCTGCTTTTCTTTTGATGTTGATATTACTGGACATCAAACAAAGTATCTGTTTTTGACATTTTTCTCCATTCTACACCTGCATTTGTATGTCTTGCTTAATTTTTGTTGTAAATGACACATAGTACACTGTACGCACCTTTTCGTTGTCGATACAGGAGCACTGCAACGGTAATGACAATCATTACCACTCCTATGCTCAGTACAATGTTGAGAGTGTCGCTCTTCACCTGTGGAACAGGTACTTCATCTGTGAAAAGAGTGAATAAGGATTAGTGTTAATATCTGACTCAAAACCTACAGCATCACATTCATACTTTAATTCAGCAGTGACAGGAACAGGGCAAGTGTTAGCATGTTATGATTCACGCCCATGTTTTTAATATATTTGGCCACTATGGAAATATCCAGTGGTGGAAGAAGTACCCAGATCCTTTGCTAAAGTGAAAGTACCAATACAGCAATGTAGAAATACTCCACCACAAGTAAAAGTCCTGCATGAAAAATCCTACTTCAGTTTTCAATTTTGTGATTTTTTCTCTAATCTTTGATTTTTGGTGAGATATTGGATCATTTGAACACTTATTGAAATCACTACTTGCTGGAGCTGTTAAGGACTACACACTGATTATTGTAAGATGTCAGAAGCCAAATAGGTTGGAAACCACTGGTTTAATCTTTATAGTTGTGTTGTATATTAAAAGCTTGTTATATTATCAACCTTCATCGGAAAAGTAACCAGTAACTAAAGCTGTCAGATAAATTGAGTGGAGTAGAAAGTATCATATGTCCCTCTGAAATGTAGTGCAGTGGAGCTATAAAGTAGGATAAAATGCAAATAAGTGGAGTACTTTAGTACTTTACTACAGTACAGTACAGCACTTTAGTAAATGTACTTAGTTTCTTTCCACTCCTGGAAATAACCAAATTTACCAAAGACAAGCATTGCAGACTTCCCCTTACTGGTCAAGAGCTAAAGAAATGCAACTATTAAAGTGACTTGTGCTTGTGTAATATTTGTTGTTTTTTAATGAAGCGTGCAAGCAGACTAGTCTTCTTTTAGTTTCGTTCTTTTTGTTGTTGTATTTACAGTCCATTTCCCTTTATTTTGTATCAAAATAAAAAGCCTTGATTTCAGGTGCAGTGGTCCCTAAGATGTAGAATAATGCTTGTAGCTTATCAATGAAATCCTAACATACTGCATCCAAAAGAGTAAATAATCCGTGGCACACGTATAAGCAAAAACACGAACCGCCTGCACATTTCCAGATATGCTAATCTTGTTACAGCACTCCTCCACACTGCTACATAATCCAAAGATCAAACACCACCTACAACTTCACAGTAAATGTGTAGTATAATATGTACACAACAGGAAACAGTGGTACGAAGTGGTAAGTACGCAAAGGACATGTTTCCTGTGAAAAAGGCTTCACGTAACTTCTTACTGACAGTCTACAGGTTCAAATCAGGACAATTCTGCTTCGGTTTTCTTTTATTCATAGAAGGGAGGGTAACGGGGATGGGCCGCAGGAAACTGATATGTCAACACAGCCACACAAATGGGACAAAGGGACAGAGTGCAACCAGTTGTAGTTTTTTGGGCAGAAGAGAACTGACAGGCAACGCAGCAGGAGACATAGCACATGACTTGCAATAAAGTTGACCTGGGGATGTTGTAGTGTCATGGTCAGAAAGCCTATAGGGGAAATAAAAAAAAAAAGTACCTGGAACATGAAATGTTGTAGAGTTGCTATCATTTGTGAAGTTACACGTGTAGTTGTTTTTGCTTAACGAGCTGACGCGTATCTGACTGGTGATGTTGAAGAGTTGGTCCGGGGTTGATACAACAGTGGTGTTGGGCTTGATTCTCTGCAGGTGTCCATCCAGCCACACAACAGGCGACTCGGGGTAGCCCTCAGACTGGCAGGTCAACAGCACTTCATCTCCCTCTGCAGCCTTCTCAATGCGTTTAGTCACTGCTTTAAAAGGTGCTAGAATAGAAGAAGGTACAAGAACATGCACATATATAACTGTGTTTAGCATTACTGTGATATGATTTCAAAATTGTGATCATGACATCTTGCATTAAATGGATAACGGGAAGCTTAAATACACCAAAGGCATTTTTTAACCAAACTGGGTACAACTGGTGTTAGTTTCGTTTTCAGGATGAATGATACTCTTAACTGCCCAGAAATGACCGTGAGCTGTGGCCATTGCACAACAGCATTCATAGAACAGATCCCCTGCAGTATTTGCCTAAAAACTGTTACACTGTCTCAGACTTGGTGCTCACCTGTAACCGACAAAGTTATTATTTTATAATCAGCTCCTTCTCCAGTCTGCACAAAACACTGGTAAGTCCCAGAGTCAGTGATCCTGAGTTTGGAGATCTATAAAGTGAAAAAAGCAGAAGAGTCCCTCAGTGCCATTGTGGCCAATTGACATGTCACGCTCTCATAACTGAACCAACCATTTGAATGAACCTAAATTCTGTCACATTATCCCTCCATTTACTATTCTGTATTATACAGTACTCATCAGTTAAACTCTCATCAAGTGTAGTAACAACATAAATGATTTGGTAAAGTGAGTGATTCACCAAATGTCCTCAGTCTCCAAAGGTAAGATGATGGTACAATAGTTACTGACACAACAATGTGAGTGCAGATATTAAATGGCGGCTAAATATGATACTTTTACATGAGCAAGGAATCCGGTGCCGTTTCTAGGCCTTCCCTATGACCGCCACGCGATCAGTGGGAAATTTGACCCTCACATGAGTAATTCCCAATAGGACGAATAAGTGAGATAGCAAGTGTAGACAGGTGTGCCACATCATTTGGAGGAAATTTTATAAGTCATAACCCTCCACCTTCCCAACAAATGTCTGCCAGTAATGACCTTCAACTTGGCCCAGCCGTCAATCAGCTCGTCTTTGCTGAGCTCCACTCGTCCCTGATACTCCTGAGATGCCGAGTGCTCCTGCCCGTTAATCATCTGGTACACTTCCCGAACGGTGCTGGAGGTCTTCCAGTGCCACATCACCTTCAGGTCAGCGGTAAGATTCAACACTCTAGGGTGAAACCTGCAGCCCATCTCGACATCTCCCCCGAAATCTGACGTGTACAAGGTTTTCTCAGCCTCAACAGTGAACAAGACTGTAGGGAAATAACAAAAATGTCAAGATTAATGTAAAAGTGGTCAACAGCCATTAAATGTGAACTGAAGAAGCAAGTTATGGTCATGAAATGATTTTACATAGCAGCTTTAAATTAACCTTGTGTTAAATTGAAATAGAAAGTTATAATGTAGATGCAATCATTGTCCTGTTTGTGCTCTTGTTTACTAATAAATATCTCAGTTGTTGTACACACCTGAGAGAGATGGCTCAAATATGACTTGCAAAATTACAAAAATGATCCAGTCCATTGAGACCTGAGGAAGAAACAAAGGGGAGTTTTTACAGATGTTGAAATCTTTTAACCATGTTTGACCTCATGTTACTGGTAACATGAGTCATTTTACAGCAGAAGGCCAGATGTGAATTCCACAGAGCAGTTTTGATCTAGTTTACTTTTTTTTCGTTGCTTAAAGACTATATGAGCCTAGAGGCAAAAAAAACAACATCATGTGATGGTGATGGCCATGCATTGTTATTGCAACTCTAAGCATGACTTTGCTGCAAATGACTTCCCTGTTGATTCTTGATAAGGCAACAAAAACAGCACAATGTTTTTTTAGCTCTGGAACTGTGCAGACTCAGCCACACAACCACACACACACACACACACACACACACACACACACACACACACACACACACACACACACACACACACACACTAAAACAGCTGATTTTTTTTTTATTTTTATCTTGCTGAACAAACTGTATCTGGCACATCTTTCAGCACATCAGGAAAGGAAGGAAAAGATTTATTCACACAAACTCTAAGGCGCCTCACATAAACAAGATTGTACATGTTCAGTCCTGTCACTCCTGTTAGGACTAAGCTCTTCCCACAAGCTTTTTTATCAATTGATTGAACTGCTGAGAGTGGTTAGTTATTTTCTGTGTTGTTATCCAGTGAAATGCATCAGCAGTTCTCCAGAATATATTATTCATTGAGTGAACTGTCACTGATGATTAAGCTCAGTTTGGTCTCTTTAGCTCATTATATACATAATTAAATAAATTATAAATAGGCTGTCAGTTGTTAAGTATTGGGTGCACTGGGAGTTATTAGAACAGCATGTTGTAAACATGTTTACAAAACAAAGCAAAGTGAAATAACAGTATTGCTCTTCAGGATAATCAGCTAGATTCACACACTGATAAATGGCAAAGTTGATATTTGAATACAAAAACAGCTGAAATACAAATATATACATATATACGAATGGAAAAATCACAAATGCTCATGAATAAATTTCTAATGAAGTAGAAGTATAATGAATAATAACAGCAACTATAATAATACTAATACTAATACGACTAATAATAATAACAATAATAACAATAATAACGATAATAATGATGATAATAATAATAATAATAATAATAATAATAATAATAATAATAATAATAACAATAATAATCAGTTAATTGTAATGTATTCTTACCTGCTGGTCATGCAACAGCTATTTGTGTTTTCATGAGGTGTTCGCTTCTTTTCAACTGTGAATGCACCGCCTCTGGTCTTTTTTATGTAGAGATTTCCTCATTCGCAGACGACACACCTACCACATCTCCAATCATTCCACTACGATCACGTATTTGTGGTCCGTACCAGCCAAAACCTGAGATTACATGAGCACAAAATTCAACTGTTCACATCATGGGGACCAGCGTTTTTTCCAAAGGTGTTAACAGTAAGACGCACTGTAAAAGTCATTATTCGTAATTACCTTTATGACAAATTTGACGAACCTCGACGGGGAGACAAGTAAAGTCGCATATCATAAAGCAGTTAACGGGTAAATGGAGAAGGAAGTCGAGCCCGTTTTTACTGTAAGTAAAACAAGCTTTGACTAGCCTACCGTCTACTGCCCGTAGTCAAAACATGTCATAAAACAGCCATTAATCTTTACTGGCACGGCTTTGTTTATCTGTTGGAGTCTAACTAACAAAAGAAAATATTAGACATTACGGAGACACTTGACAGTCAGATCAAGCAGAATCGGTCAGTACTAGAGGTTTTTGCCGGTTTTTCCCCCTTCTCTGTTTCTGTCTCTGTGATCAGAATTTTACAATGACATCAGGTGTATAGTACAGCTTTACCACAGTTTTGCATGAGTCACTGACTTCACGTGAGCGTATGTCACTTGAGTGAGATTTATGGGGGAGGTAAATCTGACCTATATTTGATGGTATCATTGCTCTAACAACAGCAACATCAATAATAATAATAATAATAATAATAATGATAATAATAATAATAGTGGAGGAAGTATCCAGATATAATACTTAAGTAAAAAAAGTATCCATTAACAAAGTAAAAAATGATCTGTCTGCTACAAGTAAAAGTTCTGTGTTGAAATTCTCACTTAGTTCATCAAAATGTACTTAAGGAATCAAAAGTGAAAGTTCTCATGATGCAGCAGAATGGCCCTTATTAGAGATTTATGCATAAATGTGCAAGTATTTCACTGTTGTAGTTGGTCCAGTTGGACTGTTTGGCAGTTTAATCTGTGCAAATTCATCATATTTTATAAATTTATATGTTTTGTATGTAAAATCTTAATCTGCAAAGATCTGATACTCAAGGAAAGTACAATTACCACAAAATTCACAAACACAAACCTTGAGTAAATAGCCTATAAGTCACTTTCCAGCTCAAGGTCTTCTTAATCTGCTTTTGCAGGCCCTTTCAAACACATTTCACTGTCTTCATCAGTTCCTCAGCAAAACAACTAACCCTTCTCTCTTTGTCCAATAAAGTGCGGCAAGGTACCGTAAGAAAACTTGAATTTTCAGTCGGTATCAATACGTAAATGTGGTTCAAAGACAATACCAAAGCTAACCAACAACAATATTTCCAAACACCCAACACGGATATTCATGTACATACAACAAGTCAACACATCATTTGGCAAAGGAGGAAATTTGAATTGAAGAAATTCTGACATACAACATATCAAACACAATTTCCATCACAAAGTTACCAGTCAGGTGGAATTACCACAATCAAGGGGCAGATTTATCCAACAATTCTACGAGAAATGACAGGTTGCACTGTCCTATCGACAGTATGACTGTATGAAACCTTTTATGGGTTTTCCATCTGTTCACTTACTGGCGGTCCTCAAATTCTGTGCGTGTTCAGACATGACATTTTTGTAACAAGTATATATGACAGCAGCACACGTCTGATCTTATCGCTGTTGTTGCTGAGTTTATGTTTGCCAAATATGAAATGGATAGTCTCCATCGTATCCTTTGGAAACCCCTTGGAAAATCAGAAAGTCTTATGGACTTTACTATATCACTCAAAGGTAAAACAGATTGAATACCTGGATAAGGTTTGTCACACGGATCCCATTCAAATAACCTTTTTGTTGTGATGTCCAACACTGGTCTATGAGACTTTGACAGTGCTAAAACATTCATTAGGCTTATGTATGCAACTGCAGGGATGAAACCAAGATGTTAAAAATACCGAGAGGAAAAGACTCACTGAGATATCATGCTTTTCATAACAAAATATAAACTTCCATCCAAAATCAATCATTTTGTTCAACATGAAAAAAGACATGAACACATTGGACAACATGTGTTCTCTGTGGCAGTTATTCACACAAATACTCTATACTATGATGTTGTGGCTTGCATATGTTGAAAGAATATTTGACTTATTTATGTTAAGGTTAATAACGAACCTAAGAAGTTGGAAAATTAGGAGTTGTCTGTTCAGGAAAGAGAGAGTTGGCCAGGGGTCCCCAAAGCTGTTGTGATGCTCTGATGAAAAAAGATAGCTTGGCTTGATATGTTTCACTACAGCATGAAGATATCATATGAGTCCAATGCACTTTCATTTTGACTTACTGTAGTATTGCCCCACGTGTTAAGGTACAAAGTCCATCCATCAATGTAACAGCTACAGTATACCACTTACCTCTACAGCCAACGACATCTCTTCTCTGCTACATTATAAAAAAAAATACGTTTTCATTCCAGTACACTTTTGAGTATATCAGAAGTAACTTTGCAAAGTAATATTTTATATAAAAAACATTATTCTGCTTAAACTAACATAATTTACATTAAAGAAAAGTGGTGTCACTTGAAAGAGGCAGTTGTTCAGTCTATAGGATTACAAATCAGTTATTAGCAGATAAACCTATGTTAATGCAGAGAAAACCAAATACTCTACTGTTGAGATTTTCTCATTTTTTTTCACAGGTTATCAGTTTTCCTTAAATTCCATACACCCTCTTGTGACCTGACATTTTCATAACATCATATTTTTATTATGAAGCACCATCTTGGTTGATCCAGAAATTGAAATCAGCATAATTCAAAGATTTAATTCCAAGATAATCCTTCTAATGTCATATCTAATTACATTTAAGTCAAAATGCAAACAAACAAGCAAATGATTGCAAAACAATCAATATAGACTTCTGAGATACCCAAAGTGACCAACAGAGAGAGCCATTTCTCAACCAACTGCAACCAGCCTGGGACCATAGCCAGTGTGAAACACCACAATCACTGTTTGTAAAATGTGTCTTTCTCAAACCGACTTCACTTCACTTAGAGCAGACCCCTGTTCATAATTTTGTGATCTCCTTTGAATCATGAATTAGATTGCTGTGGTGGGTTTTTTTTTGTTTTATTTTGAAAGTCTTACCGGATGTTTAGTGTTTGTTTGTTCCTAGCCGGTGCCACATGACAATTGAGAAAGGGTGGAGAGGAAGTTAGCTGTTTCACAGCGGCGCACGTACACAAGTTTTGATAGAGACATGCCCTTGAATCCTTGGTAGCACTGCTTTTGTGACTAGTACCATTACATTATTTAGCTTATCACCTTCAAAGTGTATTAGGTATGTAAAGTTTTCATTTTTAGTCAGCCAAGCCACCAGTCACAGTTAAAACCGAAGCTTCTTATCAAGTGAAACACGAGAAGCTATTTTATTAAGGAATATTAGCACATATTGTTAGCTAAAAGCACAGAACCGTGTGTCAAGTCTTTTAGTCTACGTATTGTTAGCATCTAGCAATACGTAGCAAAATGTGCATGTTAGACATTAGCATGTAGTTATAACATGAACAGAAGCATTTAAACGGAGCACAGAGACAGTATGACTTCAGTGCTACAGTACAGTGAAACATTGGCAGTGCCTCTACGTCAAACAAATGAAATGTTAAACCTTTACACATTAAAAAGTATACGTGTCTGTAAGCTTCGTATGTTATCTCATGTTGTGACTGCAGCGTAATTTTGAGTTATTGTGTCTTCAGGTAAGCCGTAACAACCACCACCAAACCACTATGGGGTTTCTACTGTCTAAATCTATGGATGCAAACTTGAAAAAGCAGCAAGAATTCATGCTCCACAATTCACGGCTGCAGGTGAGTGAAGATGTCCTTTGCAATGCACTTATGTCTTAATTCATGGACCTGAAGTCTTGTGGTACCTGTGTCAGGTAGAACAGTGAAGTGGGTGTTACAGCACTAAAGGCTTCTCCTTTCTGTCTTTAAGATTTAAGGTTTCAGGTGACACTTTACTTAATTTTTAATCATTTACATTCTTATTGTTTTATTTGCTTGTCTCATTGTCAATTCCTACAGCTTTACATTGTTACTTTCAGCTTATCTTAATTGATATAGTCATGTTCTCATTTGATTTTAAATGCGTCTGCATTCATTATGTGTCTGTACCTAGGCACAATTGAAAATGACGGTTCTCTCTCAGTGTCTTTCAAGGTTGTAAATGAATGAATGAGTGAATTAATATTCCTAAAGTAATATCTGTTTAATCAAATTACCAGACGGCAAATGTGTGGTTATGTAATATTCCAATGGAATCCAGCAATTGTAGCTGTGAACCTGTCGACATGGACCAGAGCTCTGGCAGTTTCTGGCTGTCACGTTCATCTGCCTTTACTGTCTTTTCAACCTCGCTTTCTTTCTTTCTTTCTTTCTTTCTTTCTTTTTTTATTTCTTTCCTTCCTTCTTTCCTTCTTTCCTTCCTTCCTTCCTTCTTTCCTTCCTGAATCACAATATCAAAAACAAGGATACAAGTTTTAGTTTAAATCTCAGCATTTCCATTTAGAGACTGCAGGTTTTATTGGACTCATAATTTTTTTGTTTTTTTCTTTCAAATGAGGGATTGTGTTTTTTCTTCTCCTTTTTGGGGCCAATTTGTTGTGATTTATTTGTGCCTCCAAGCTGCTGAGCAGCAGGTGGGATGTGTGACTGTCATAACACCAATGACATTATCCTACTCACACCCAGGAGGTTTGTTGTCTTGCCTGCCCCTTAATTTTCTGATGCCCTCGCAGCTGTAAATGTGGTAGATGATGACTAATATTATTCAGTGATGGCAAATGTTTGGCAATTGAGTTTCAGAGCACCCTCATCTGGGTCGTGACAATGACTCACAGGTGAATATTAGGTACATCTTTAAGCATTGCCGTAGTAGGTCCACATTGTTTCATTGGCTTAACTTAATACAGATAGTTTCAGATTTGTGATTCACACTCATGGTAATTTTTGAGACATTTCTCATTTTACAATTATCAGTCAGCCTGCTTAAGAAATATTGATAACTTATATTTAAATTTGAATACATATAACCTTTCACATCTGAATGAAACATACGTTGATGACATTACATACAAAAATCTTCAGTGTTATTTAGGGTCAAATACCGCCTGTAGCAGAAAATAATTTTTATGCTTTTTTCACATTCAACATTCAAATTGTATTTTGACATCACTAAATTTAATGAGGAAGATTGACCCTAGCATTTTCAGAATATCTATGAAGCATCACTGTTGCCTCCCACTACATTAAAATGTCAAAGATGATTGCTTTCCAGTGTTTTCAAGGTACATCAGTCATAGCTAATTGATCCTTGCCATGCGCTTGCCTTGTGGACCTTTAAGTAAAAGTCACTGGGCATTGTGTTTGAATCACGAACCCATCTTAAACATTACTTGAAAATTCACTGGATATGGGTTTGCTTGTATGAGTCATGTCTTGAGGATAAATGGCAGCTCCTAAATGACGTAAATTATGTTTTTGCTCACTTTATATTTAAAAATAGGTCTTGATTGATAATAATAGGGTTGTGCTTTTTATTCACAGTCACTTAACTTGAGTGGGTATGAGTGAAAAGCAGGTGATTAAAGATCTTGCAAGGTTTTTGATTAGTTTAATTTAATTCGTTGGTTTTTCACCACTGGGATCAATTTCTAGAAATAATGCAAACACCAGATCACAATAAATTGTTTCTTTAGCCTTTTTCAAAAACGAACTAATCTAACCAAAGCTAAAATAAAATACCAAACATATGTGAGTATAGTAAAAACAATAATGATGAAAAATGCCAAGTTAGAAGGTGGATTTGTTCACAACTCTCACTTCTACAGATTCAGATATTCTGATATTTGCTAATATTTCCGGTAGTTTTGTTTGGTTGGGAGAAAAGGTAAAAGCCTCTGGTCAGATGTTTGTTAAAACCCTGGAACACAACAGAAAGTCCAAATTTGGGCTGCTGCTGCCACATAGTGTCTTATAGGTAATTGATGATAATCATAAAATCAATTCTGATAGGCACTGGGAGTGTGTATAGTGGATAAAAGAGAAGCTCACGATCTGATTCTAGTTAAAGCGTGGTCATGATCAAAAGAAAAAAGAGCAGGGACCAAGATAGCACCCTTTTTTGTTGCTGCTTGTGTATATCAGTTTTCCAAGTATTGTCCCATTCTGTGTTGCTTCCAGTCTTTTGAAAATGTCAGTGAATTTCCCGCTTACGTGTCAGCTCTGCTCTTACCTTGTCACCTTCTGAGTGGACTCACTGTGGCTCATTTCTTCCTTTCACTTTTTCTTTACTACATTTTCCAGTCACTGTCTCACAGTCATCTGCTGCTTGTCTAAACCTGCCCCCAAATCTTTTGGTCATCCCTTGTGATTTCACCAGGAGACACGATGTCGTCTACTTTTAAAGTACACATAGGTAAAGGTAACACAGTTGCCATGTCACCTTGGTAAATAATTCAGTTTATCATACAAAACCTCATAGTCATCACATGAATATGAAAATATGATAAATAACAATAATACCAGGTAATTCACTGTTCAAATTCCCTGAACTATTTTTGACAACATGTTTAATTTCGCTGTTATGGCTGAGGTATTGAATCTCACTACTTTTTTCGTACCAAATTAAATATGTCCGTAGTATCAAGTATATAGGAGACAGTGGATTTATATTTCTGTTTACTTAATCTTTGATCAGATAGTTCCTGGTTAAATTCAATTAAATCAAGATTTTGCCAATTTTAGACAATTGTATTTAGACAATGTTGTAATATGGCTGCTCTTTTTTAACAACATTTAACTGTTGTTTGGCTTTGTCTGTTAAATGAATAAAAAGGGTTTAATAGATAAACATTTTTCTATATCATTTTGGTATTAATACCAAAACTCAGCATTTTTATCTGAAATTGCATAGGAAATTTTGAAATGATTCCCAAATTCTAGTCCTGTTGACAGAAAACACAAATTGTCTGGCAAAGCAATCTTTTTTTTTTTTTTTATAAATCCAAAATCTATGATTTTCACCTAATAATTTGGATATTAATACTAGCATTCATGTTCACATCTGTGAGGTTGGAAGTAGACTTAGTAGCTGTGCGTGTCTGTGGTTTTGATGAGTTGTTTCCGTTGATAAGAACTGTTGGTGATGAAGTAGCAGATGGAGCAATTGATGAAGACTGGCTTTTTGATGCTTTGATGTTAGGGGAGTGTAGATGGGGCCCACCACAGAGGGCGTTGAGTTTCCGGATGGTGGAGAGCTTCTGCTGGCAGAGTTTATGATTGGAAAATAATGCAATCTTTATACTCATTTAACCTAACACTCATGTTTATAGATTAATTTGTAATTTATCCAAAAAATGTCAAAAATATTGGTGTATGGCTTTCACAAATTAACCAGAGACAAGCATCACAGCATTCTTAGGGGTTCTTCAATCTGTGAAGTCTTTTGTATAAGGTGTGTTTGGGTGACTGTTGGAAGACAGGAAAAGTGCAGCCTTTACCCAGTTGATTAATGTGTTTTTGGGGGGGAATTTTTGTGTGTTTGGAAAACATTCTTTTTGTGTTAGTGAGCACTGCGTGAATTGGTCATTTTGTAGTATAATCTTAACATCTTGTTAAAATTGGTCATCTGAAATAGTCCATCTTGAACAGTCTCAACTCCTGGCCCAATAGAAAAACAAATGACAGTTCACAGTATGTGTTTCATCCATATTTATATACTTTTATATTATACCCCCCACTAAGCAGGTTCCATTTTTCTAAACTTCTTTTTATTTCAACCCCTTTTTTTTTTTTTATAAGAAATTTTATAAGAGGGTGACTCAAAGTGTTGGATAATCGCAGTGACGGGAATTGGGTAGTTTCCAGGTAGTTTATTAAGTTCCAGCATCCAGTATCTCACTTCCTTCCTGTTTTCTGACCCAGATGAGAGAAGGGGTGACTTCACAAAAGGTGACGTCTCTGTGACTGTCACCAGAAACCATTTGTTACACATTTCTCACTATTGAGGACCATAGAGGCCCTGGGAATGGATGCGTAATTTCCCCTTGCTGTCCTTTGTAAGGGGTCTAATCGAAACATGATTAAATTCTTGACTCACCTGCTGCATTTGGTTTCTATTTCAACTTTGTCTAAGGAGGAGTCCTTGAGTTCCCTATCCAAAGAACTGTTCCTGTGAGTTCCAGTTCTTTGAAAATTTACTCCACTGAGACTGTCTCTTAAATATGAAACACTCACCCCTTTAAAAAGTTTGTAGCTTCCTCCTTCCTGGAGAGGGTAGTAGTTGTAGTAAGCTTGGTTACAGCAGTGGATTCCAAATAGTAGCAAGTTTCACAATGATCAAAAGTATCAGAATGTGTATAGAAACTTTTCCACAGAAATTCATACCTGTGTTCCTCGACTATGATGTCTATGAATGTCCTTCTCTTTATTGTTTTCATCCTAAATGTGTTTTTAGTTTTAGGTTGTAAGGCAGAATTTTTGTGATAAATATGCTATATAAATAAAGTAGGGCTGTAACTAATGATTTTCCTTATTGATTAATATGTCAATTATATTAAATGTTACTAGGTAGGTTTTAGCCACTTACATGAAATACAGTGGACGATGGAGGAAACTGCTCTTTTATCTGGCTGTATCGACTTTACTCTATTTGCTTCATTTAGCACATAGGGCGAGTAAATTTGAGAGTACTTGCCCCCGTCCACCAGGCTTATCTATCTACAGTAAATGAACATAAACATACTGTGCCAACTGCTGGACTCAGCAGGTTTTACACCACAGTCTCAGTGCTGAAATTTGCAAAAGATGAGCAGTAGGCTAACAGACAAAGATAGGAGCTCACTAGATGTGGTGACTCTCAGGGAGTTGTGACGTTTGTCTTGCTCGATAAAGTGGAAGTTGTGTTCAGTTCTGCTAAATAAGCAGTTTCAGGAAAATGTGTATGGACCTATAGAGTTTATCTACAGCAACTATAGCTGCTGTAGATAAATTGTATGTTATGAACTTCTAGTTGTGTTTGAATGAAAGGAGTCTTTTATGTTCACAAATGTTGATTGAACCCTCCATAATCAGTCTAACAGCATACTTAAAAACTATGTTGGATTTAAGGGTTGATTGTGTGTCATTATCACAAGTGCTTTTTATTGTACCTTGACCTGCCTGTGACGTCTCAGCCTCATTACAGCTCAACCCTCCTGAGCTGTTGCTTAATTTTAGGCCTTTCCTTCTGCTCTGTGACATTTATTAGTAGCCAAGTACTTTAGTCACCAAATCAACTTCATCAACACAACTTGAAATTCTTCACGTAACAACAGGAGAACAAATTGTGGCATGTTTTAACCACCTATGGTATTTGATTAGATTTTCTGTTTTTAGATTTGCCCAATGAATGTGTTAGAAATATAGTATGCAAAACCTATATAGCACAATTAAAGAGTGATAAATTATATAGTATACAGTATTATATATATGTTATAGTATTTTATTAGATTTTGTTCACCGGTGAGACGAGACTGAACTTTTCCCTGTTTGTGTATGCATGTATGAGTCTCTTTATACAAGAATTAATTAAATAAAGAAGTGCTGTATCTCTTCCCGTTGGTTATTGATAGTGCATGAAGTCAAATAATACCTGTAACTCATGAGAGCCTGACACCAATACTAAGACCATGAAACTAGAATTACAGCCTGTAACATCTCTGTTTATCCAGAGTCATATAGAATTTTAACCATTTGTCAAATGTTGTCATAACATAAGTCTTGAGCAACCCCTACAAAGTGTTTTCTGATGTCACTGTGATGTTGACCTTTGACCACCAAAGTCTGGTCAGTTCGTCCTTGAGTCCAAATGGACATTTGTGCAAAATTTGAAGAAGTTCCTTCAAGGCGTTACAGAGATATTGTGTCCACTAGAATGGGATGGACCAACGTATGCACGCACTGACAACCCGAAAACAATTTTCATCATAGAAATATGGACCATTATCACTCCAGTCATATAACTGATTCTGTCAACTAAAAGCTGATGACTTGTTGCCAGCATGGAGACAATTTCTCATGCTCACTGTAAAGCCCTGTGGTCATACTTTCCATTAGTCATCCTGCTTGACAAGTTAAACACATTTGATGCTGGGTGTTGGTCAATGTGAAGCCAACTCCCTCGCTGTTAAATTAACTCTGATTTTTTGCTCTTCATCCTCATCCATCTTCTCTTCACCCTCAGTTAAGCCCTAATTCTTCCTCATTACCTTATACTTGCTAGATGTTTTCTATATTCAGTTCACTACATTGGGCTTTTTCCTTGTATCTTGGGAGGATGCAGAGAAGGTCAAATCTCTAACTTTACAGTAAGTGTAATAATGTGCACTGTAACACTGCAAGGCCATTACTGTGGGCAGAATGTATGAACTGCATATTGTTTGTGAAATGTCCCATAAACCTATTTGCAGTCTTTAGTTCGTTACTTTCAATTATTGTGGCGTAAGTGTTAAAGTGTTCTTAATTCATTCATTTGCTCAACATCTTCATCTATTTCCTTCATATGCAAACCTCAAAACTAGACATTTGAAGAGGCAAGTCTCCATTAGTCTCTGTTTAACAGGCTCCACCTATTTAATTTCATTCACTTTGGCTTCAATGCCATGTAATATTCTGCCATTAACACAGATATACAGAATTGATCGTGAATATGGGCGAAAAGTCAGAAATCTAAATGCTGTTTCTCCGACATGCTGTAATTTATGTCATTAACTTATGTCATTGACTCACTTGAATGGCACTTTTTTTGGTCTTTTCTTTTTAACCTTTGCATTATCGTCGAGTTGGTGTCCCTTTCTTGTTAAGTGGAAACAAAGGCTCATCTTTGACACATTCACTTTTTGAGAATAAAGGCTTTTTAAATGAGAATGTCACTTAGCTCAATAGCAGTTGCTATGCAGGAAGCGTAGATTTGCAGCAGACAAAAGACTCATCTGACTGAAGTGCTTCAGCATGGATACAGCGTCTCTGAGACCTTTTCTTTGTCACCCTTTGTGCCACTGCTTTAATATGCAGTCACACTGATACATCCAATATATCGCAGCCATTTCCATTTTAATTGCATAATGTGAGCAGATTTTATGTTCAGCATACTTCTTTTCTTTAGTATTACTTTGATTTATTTTATTTGATATATAACAACTTCTCGAGACTTCTGCATTGTATGTTTGACATGTCCTTTCTTTGCCAACACAAGTACAAGTCACAAGTATCTTAACGTTTAAATAATGTGATAATGAAATATCATCCAGTATCCCTTTTTTCTGCAGAAACACATTACTTAAATAAATACATTACCCCTCAAATTTTGTTTATTAAAGAAATGGGCACGGGATACGTACTGAGTGAGACATTATAGAGTTAAAAAATAATATTCTCAGTACTCTCTGCTAGACAAACTATGTAACGAAGATACTGTCTCTTTAACATATTGGCATTTATGTTGGTAAATGCTAATTACCGTTTGGTAATTTAATTTGTGAATTTGTTTTTGAATCAAATTTTAGAATAAAAATTCAGATTTTTAAATCATTAGCTATAAAGTTGTACACTGAGAGTCACAAAGCAGTCTCCATATTTGGCTTTAAAGGTCTTCTCTGTCCTTTCTCTTGTGTGTGTGTGCGTGTGTGTGTGTGTGTGTGTGTGTGTGCGCATTTTTGTTTGCGTTTGCGCAGATGGAGCGTCAGATCCTGATGCAGAACCAAATGAGGGAGAGACAGATGGCTATGCAGATTGCCTGGTCCAGAGAGTTTCTCAAATACTTCGGCACTTTCTTTTCAGTGGCTACAGTGGGACTCACTGTAGGGTGAGTTTTGTAACAGCTCATTAAGGTCACCTCATAGGTATTTTGTTTATAGATAAAATTCACTGTGTGTGTGACCTTTTTCTGGTTTTTAGTAATAATACACAGTGAGAGAGCAACCTGTACTGGCCCATAAATGACAGCTGTGAAGTGTGATCCTCACTCAACTGAGTCTTCACAGCTCCAATATTAAAGTCATCACACTTTGTAGTCCAGTGGCCTTTACTGGTGTAGCTCTATGTGTGACGTTTTGTAAGTGTTTTAAGTGTGACACAGTAGCCACATCAAGTTTAACTATGTAGACCTTTAGTTATGCTAAAAGCCACAAGCCACCTACAGGTGGCGCTATGGCAACATGACACATTTAAATGGCTCAAGCTGGGTCGTCATGAGTCTGACTCACTCACTTCTAAGATTTATGTGTTGTGAAAATTTAAAAAAGTCAACATAATGGTCTACTGTGTTACTTATCTTAACCTAACTTAATCTTATGTTATTGAAATATAACTGAGTGCTGTTACTTATCGTTTTATCACATGTTGACAGTGGGAAGTATTCATATTTAATTGTCTCTGTCTCTTCAGGGCCGTTAAAAGAAAGAAACCGGTCCTGTTGGCTCCCATCGTTCCTCTTGGCTTCATATTTGCCTACCAGATGGACAGCGCCTATGGGACACTTATTTATCGAATGAGAGGTAAACTACACAGTCATCATCAGTATTATCAGTATTCACCCACATAAACAAAGCTTTAATGTCGGCCAGAAAAAACAAGCTTTATCCACTTGCTTCACATTTGTAATTTTTAGCTGTAAATACTTTTAAAACCTTATTCTGAGCAATACACAGCCGTTTAAAAAAACTGCAAACGATTGACAGTTTCCACAAACACAACACAAAAAGCAACTTGTAGCTTTGATGATTCATTGGATTTTAGCCACCTTTAACATCCAAAATGTATGATAGTTGTTACACTGATATCCACAATTATCACTAAAAGTTTATCAAACAAAAATATCTTTATTGTAAAAGTTCATTCTGCTGCAGAATTACACTAACATTGGTCAGGCATTAATACTGCATATGTAATATTTAAATGTGTGTATTCCCAAAATATACCTACATGCTGAAATTAGTAGTTTCACAAACATCCATTTGCCGCATTACAACACATTGTATTTGTTCTTCCATTACACCTTTAGGGGAGGCTGAGAGTATAATGGCGTCTGAACATGACCGTCTGGACTTGCCTCTTGGGACTCCAACCTTCGATAGTGTAGAGAAGGCCCGCCGCGCTAAAAACAGCCTTGCCTCCTTCTTGGAGAAGTGACGTGTTGGTTATGTGAGAGAGAATCAGAATCGTCCAGTCAGTGCATTCACCCATGCTGCTTTCACACAATTATGAAATAACAGTCAAGTACCATTTGCCTTTTTCAAGTTATTGAGTCTGTGGTTTGCACTAATTCTTTATCATGGACCTCACATCAAATTAGTCTCAATATAAATAAAAACAAAGATAATGATGATGATGATGATGATGATGATGGTGCTGTTCTTGTGGTTATTGTTGTGAGAAGTGCATCAGCGGCCAAACTATGAATGAGATACATAATAAAGCAGATAAGCTGATGCAGAATTCCAGTCCAAATACTTAGTTAGTAATACAGTGCTGTGGTATATCATGAGTATATGCATCAGTTACTGTATGTTCGAACATTTTAGTATGATTCACTCGGATACCATGTTACACATCATTACTCATCACTGTTCATCATATTCTTTCTTCTAAAGCTGCATCAAGTAATTTATGACAACTGGAGGGCAGAGAAACGCACAAACAACAAACAATAACATAAGCCTTAAAAAGTCTGATGCAGTGGAAACCGCTTATAGTGATCACACTTGTCTGTCAAATCGATTACTGTAAGCAGATAATTATTATAACCAATGCAAAACTTTGCATTACACACACTTACATGTAGTAAAATTATGTTGATATAAGCAGCTGATTACTGTTATAATATAATGATTAATAGTTAATGTTTCGGGGCAAGTAACTGCTTCACTTGCTTGTCACAGCTTTTTTGCTCGAACAGATTGGATAATCAAAGAAGCTAAAGTGCGAATCAAAATGTTAATATCAAAAATATTACTTAATGGAGCTTTAATTGTAAAGATTCTCAGTACAGCAGAGATTTGTCCTGACAACATGAGAGATTGCCAGTACTCCAAACTATGTAACTAAAACTTTTGCTCATAATAACTAAAAGAGACGGTTTAACTTGCCACAATTGAGGTTCATGCCAAAGCAATAGTTAGCATTTGTGCACCTGTAACTTTTAATATTTATCATCATGTTCATAATAAATGGATGTAAAATATTACAAGGTGCTAATATTTATGCGTTATGTATTTAGAATAATTTTATCTCATGTTTGACATCATTGAAACTATATTTGTGAATTCAATAAAAAGAAATATTGCAAAAGAACAATCCTTTGTGACGAGGTGTTACTGTGATGCAAAACACAAAAGCCAATAGCCTTTATAAACACCAAACCTCTTTTTTTCTTTAGAAGCCTAAAGCACTTAAAATCTGATGTGATCAGAATCATCACTGACACTAGTTGTTGTTTTCTGAGCTGAGATAGTGTGTGAGTAACTTCAAATAAAACTATTCCCCTAATATTACTTCAGCAAAGAAATAACTTCAAGTACGTCAGTCTCATCAATCCGAATGACGCGTGTGTGCATGTGTGAGGGAGAGGGAGGGAGGGAGAGAGAGAGAGAGAGAGGTGGTTGGGGGGGAAAGTATAGATTGATAAGTGAACTAGTGACACGGACTATAAAAGCCTGTGTCCGCTGACCAAGAGGGAACAAGAGGAGGAAACTAAGACGGACAAATTGTAGCATCTTTTAAAACTTGAGCAGACTCAACAGGTTGCAACAGAACTCTCCCAACAGCAAAACACATCAGAAAAAAAACAAGGAAACCAGAAGGATTTGAAAACACTGATCAGATCTGAGGTGGAGCACAGCTGACCCGACCCACTGGTGCAGCGCAGACACAGCAGGCTCCTTCTGTTAGGTTCAGGACAAGTGAAAATGCTCTGGAGACTGACTCTTGCCGTGGCTGTGGTGTGTGTCAGTGGCATATGCGACTGCGTTACTGCTGATGTAATGAGCAGACTGATCGTACCGAGGGACTACGGGGTGAAACTGTGCGGGAGAGAGTTCATCAGAGCAGTCATTTTTACCTGCGGAGGATCCCGGTGGAAACGGTCCACAGACGGGGACTTAGGTGGGTTGACATTACTACACTTCCATTAATTGCTTATTACATGCACAATTATTGGACAAGTGTATAAATCTATTTATCCATATGTCTAAACATGTCTTATCTCTAATATATTCTGGTGCCCAGAGGTAGTGTAAGAAATTGATTTCTAAGTAAGACTAAAGAAGATTGAAGATTGAAGAGAGGCTGCACAGGGGAAGAACTATAATTAATTCTCATATTTCCACAAATAGAACATTAGATGGTGTGTTATTACACAACAGTAGGTTAGGCTGCCACTAACACATTTCTGTTTGATAGCTGATTGGCTGGCTGTTGATAGTCCTCCTTTGACATTATTTATATTTACATTCAAGTCCTGTTTTTTCCTTGAGGTAATTATTATCATTTTTCCTTCTCCAGACCCTTTCCATTGGAGTCCTCGCAGCGATGTCACAGTGGAAGACAACCAGCACACCTGGCAAAGTGGGGCAGAGCTCCCAGATAACCGCTCTCCTCTCCATATTGCTTCCTCTTACTCCCTGGCAGACCTCCTGGCTCTTTACGGGGCCATAGGAGAGAGGCAGCACCAGCAGTTGCTGAGTGACCCGGTCCTGCTGGAGAAATCTCAGCCATCCACAGTTTTAGGTGAGCAAGACGGTAGTCCAGCGGCAGCTGACTGGCCCATACCAAGTAAGAAGAAGAGGAACTTTTCTCTGGGTGTGGCAGGGATGTGCTGTAACCAGGGCTGTACCAAGAATGATATTGGACGCTTGTGCTAAAGCCGGGAAGGGAGGAGGAAGAGGAGAAGGGTTGGCTGATGGCAGAGGGGTCGTGACATGAAGGTGGTGTGATGGACAATTATAGACAGTTGAGGAAAGATGTAGGAGGTAAAAGAGGGAGGAGAGCAAGTTCACATCTGCTGTTTAATAGGCTGTAGTAAGCTATTTATGTCTAATTGCACACGTCACTCCAACTTCAAGTCTCTGTCATATTTTATTTATTCTTATTTCATATTTTGTTAAAAATGAAAATAATCTGTTCTGTGTGTACTTTGTCACCCTTAAGCATCCTTGACAATAAATTTTAAATACTGTGTTAATATGAAATGTTGAGCCTATCATGTCTTGTCTACAACACTTGTTTATATGGGTTGAGAGGATTTGGAGCAACAACAGCTGCCATATTCTCGCCTGCAGACTGTCTGACTAAACTGCGTTCATACTAACACGGGCCAATATCGCACATTAATGTCATTTAGGCTGCAGTTAAAATATTGCTGCCCTCTGCTCACAACATTACACCTTCCTAGTCATTTTCTGTCAACACCCTGAGGACGTTACTGCAAGAGTGGACTCATACGTTCATTTAACCCCCTTGACAAAACCCGCAATACCACTTGTGTCCTAAATGGGTGCAATGTGATGAAGCAACATTTAGATTTTTTAAGAAAATACAATTTTCATGTCCATAGTACTGCAGTATGTTTAGTTTAATAAAAAAAGTATATACACACCTGGAATACACAGCTCTACATATGCGTCTCAATATTTACATATACATGTATTAAAGGCAGCTGCATGTTGCCACCACATGAAAAAACCAGGCTTCATTTCATTCACACAGCAACAAACTGAATTTAAAAAAAATGCAAAGATGAACCAGCAGTTTCATCTGGTTTTCCTGAAAGTCTTTGGATAAAAAATTATACATATTTCATGTTACACAGCAATACACATATATCACAACAATAGACATATGAATAAAAAACTGAAGAAAAAAAAAGGAAAATCCTAGTCAAAGCAAACACAAAGTCTTAATTACAACAGACTTTACATCAAAGGAGTATTCAGGACAGTTAGATCATCAGTATGTGAGAAAACTTACAATCACTAATCCTTCACAGTGTGAGAGGGCATCTATCCTTTCTGTGTGTGTGTGTGTGTGTGTGTGTGTGTGTGTGTGTGTGTGTGTGTGTGTGTGTGTGTGTGTGTGTGACTTGACTTGACTTGACTTGACTTGTATGGCATAAAATAACCTCAGAGAGTTATTTTTTTTTTTTGTTTGTTTTTTCCTGTTTTTTTTAAGTTAGAAAATTTTAAAAAAAGATGCCATTCTACAAATGAGTTTCCTCTCACAGGTTGGTCTCAACACAAATCACACACTTTAGTCAATAACATTTGGCTTGTAAAGTTGTAAACATTAAAAAAAATAAATTAAAAAAATCCCTCTTTTGAGCACTGATAGATTTGCAAATGACAATGTAATGTAATGCACATGGTAACACAACCTCTTTAAAATGGATCCATCTTTAAATGGATTCAAAAATAATGACATGAACAAAACTCAGGTAAGTTTTAAAGCATCTCCCTTCGTTACTTTCATCGTGCACTTTTTTACATTAAGTATCCACAGACGGATAGTAAAGCCTTTTAACATTGAAAACGTTAAACTTTATTCATAAAATATATTTTTACCCGTGAGTAATTAATTACAAAGGCAATACCTTCATTTCCCGAGCTGGTATCCATCAAAAACAAGAATAGTGTATGAGTCCATGATATTACACTGTACTGTCTACCTAGCTGTCAAAGAGCTTAATGAGTAGTTATTGCTATTGTTTCCACATTGCATTAAATGATGTAAACAAAGAACACATGGTTTGTGTTAAGACCTCGTTGTAGACAGTTGGTGTATTTGTAGCAAACCATTAAAGGTCTGTTTCTCCTGTTTCTTCATCTGCTCAGAAGAAAACACAGAATCAACCTCAAAGTGCAATGAATATCTGTAAAATATATGTCCACTTTAACAACAGAAATCTGACTCCAAAACCACTTGTAGAGATCTACATAGTGAGTTCCCCCGTGACAGAAGGACAGCTGTCCTTTACCAGTCTTAAAAAGTATCAAGCAAGAGTCCGTCTGGGCATCAACAGGAGGAAATCTGTGCAGTCCCAGTCATTCATAAAAGTAAAGCCACACATGAGCAGTGCAGTAAGGTGAGGTTCAGGTGGATCTGGCTCAATGATGTGAACATGGTCGGAAGTTAGTTCTTGATTTCAGAGACAGTCAGATGGCTAACCGTCATCCATCCCGTGGTCTCTTTGGTTTAACAAAATACGTCGCTAAGTATCTCCTTTCTCCAGTCAACTGTTACTATTGACTATTATCAAATTCAGTCTGTAAGACACAGCATGTACAAATTAAACACAGAGAAAATAATGAATCCCATAATAAAATGTTCTTGAAGGCATCAGAAATGATCTGTTGTTTGGTGCCTGAGTCAGATGTGGTGTAGTAATCAATCTGATCATTTGTATACATCATGTGGCCACAGAAAGAAGTGAGTAAACAGGAGCCCAGGAAGTGGATATTGCCGTCACTCCAGACTGACAGGCAGTCCGAGCACCAAGAGAAAAAAAAACAAGTATACTTCAGACTGGTGACTGCATTGCTGCCGTAAACCCAGACATCACAGAGGCAGTCATTGTTCTGTTCAGATCTGTGAGGACTGATTCCCCGAATTCAACACCCACAGTTCAAAGGTTCAGGGATGAACGCCGCTCATCCGTCCTTGCTGTCTCGTATTGTCTCCACACTGTGGATTAATGTCTTGAAAGTAGGCCGCAGTTTCAGGTCACCGCTCCAGCACTCTGTCATAATCTTGTGAATCTGAGGGAAACATAGGAAGAACATTAACACAAAAAAGAAAATATAACAGGTAGATGCACAAAGTCAGATTTACAGTTTTTGAAGCAGCTCTGATCTTTTTTTAATTTCTCGCTAACTATTGGATGAATTGCCATGACATTTGGTGCATATACCCATGGTGCCACCAAGATGAGTCTTACTGATTTTGGTTGATCCCCTGACTTTTCCTGTAGCACCACCATGAGGTTTTCCATCAACAGGTCAAAAGTGTTTGTGCAGTAATTTGGTTTATGACCAAATACCTGCAAAACTAATTCCCATCTACCTAATCTATACTTTGGTACAATTTCTGAGACAAGAACCTGGTCTGTTTAATTTTACATGCAAGCAGCGCATTTGCATTGCCCTTCATTCACTGGACATTTTATTTAAATATTACCAGAGACAAACAAACTTAAGTATGTATGTTGTTACTGACCTCCTTTGGACAATTATCAGGAGCAGGCAACCTGTATCCTTGTTTCAGCAGGTCTATCAGATGGTAGACAATCATCTGGCCCTGCTTCTCATTTCCCATCTTGTCCATAAACACCTGGAACAGTAGTTTTAGTGGAAACACCTCAGTATAACTTTTCAAAATTAAAACTGCATTTCCTGTTTTTAAATACATTGCTCTGCAACAAATCAAGATTGCTCAATGAAGTGATTTCCTCAACACTGCAGTACAAACTAATTACATGGCTATTGTTTCATAGCTTAATTAAGATAATCACACAGGTGACAAAGTAATTAAGGTTATGAAAGGAAAATGGCTACGTGACAGAAAAGTCTAATCGTAAAAGTAAAATAATAAAGAAGTGCGGTACCGCTGGGGGGCTCCAGTTCTTGTCA
Organism: Seriola aureovittata; assembly: GCF_021018895.1. Lineage (NCBI taxonomy): Eukaryota > Metazoa > Chordata > Actinopteri > Carangiformes > Carangidae > Seriola > Seriola aureovittata. Next base: position 11,782,403 of record NC_079381.1, on the reverse strand, counting down.
CTGTAAGTGAACAGTTCGTAGAGGACTACGCCGAAACTCCAAACATCTGATGCCACAGAGAACTTGCTCTCTGTCAGTGACTCTGGAGCATACCTGGAAAACATCACAACATATTATATATACATATATGTGAATAAATGTGAATGCACACATCTTAAAAACATGATTTAATACTACTGTCAACACTAGTCTTACATTACAAGCAGACAGAAATGAAGGCATGAAATAAAAAATGGATGTAAAAAAAAAAAATCTCCATGTGTAAATCATGCAATCTTATCTTTATCATCTGTGTTTAAAGTCAGTAAAACGGCAATTAAGTGTCAAATCTTCATGCTAATGAATTTCAACTGACATAAATATGAAAGTACTTTTTGAACCGCTGACAAATACTTGTGTTGTCCTCACCAAAAGATGGGACTTTCCCCAGGCTCTCTGACAGTGTAGTACTCTTTGTCCTGCGGCAGCACTTTGGTCAGGCCGAAATCTCCGATCTTCACCCTCATCTCACTCTCCACCAGAATGTTTCTAGTGGCCAGGTCTCTGTGGATGTAACGCTTTGTGGCAAGGTAGTCCATACCCTAGAAGAAATTAGTTAAGTCATGTGTCATTACTATGTATATGGGGGGTGAATATGAAAAATTATTTAAATGGTATCAAAAAGAGTTCTAGACCACTTAGAGCCTTGAACACATTTAAAAAAAAAAAAATTTTTTTAATTTATTTATTTTTTATACAGACTAGCTACAGTGGAGTCCAGCTCCAGGAATATTGTTTCAAATATTTGGTACACCAGTACATAAGTATGCCTGTATCACCTTGCAAATCTGTGATGCGTAGTGCAGCAGTTTCTTGGAATCAAAGTGGTCCTTGTGTTTCATGAGATAATCTCTCAAGCTGCCGTAGGGGAGATATTCCATGATCAAGCGAAGGTTCCTTCGTCCTGCGGAAAGTAAGAAATGTGAGACTTATAGAACACTTAGAGAAAATATTCCTGAGAAAATCTAGATTTATTTGTTTCACGGACAAGGTCATTGACGCCCGGGGCGGTGAATGTGGAGACCGTCAAGATGTTATTATGTATAAAAAATGTGCAAAGGTGTTAATATTAAATCAAGAGTAGTTGTGGGCTAAACAGGCTGATCAGTAAAAATTGCTCTATCAGTTGCTCTTACTGTGTCATATATTAACGCATGTCAACCGGTCAGGTGAGGAAGTCTTACTTTTTTTATTACACTGTTTTGTCATATTGTGTCACAAGTTTCCTTTCAAGTCAAGTATTAAGTCAAATTACACAGGTACAGAAAAACGGAGAGAAGACGGCAGAATATATAATCACACCCCTTATAGTGATTTTCCTGACCACTTCATATAACACATATAGACATCAGGCATGTGCTCATACCTGCACTGTAGCAGACACCTTTGTATTTGACAATGTTTTCATGCTGGAGAGATTTGAGGATTTCAATTTCCCGCTCAAAGTCCCTGAGGTGCTCGGCTGTGCTATGCTGTAGTTTCTTCACCGCCACCACCTCCCCTGTGCTGTCCTGCAGGGGGTCGTACCTGCACATCTCCACGCTGCCAAAGTTTCCCTGCAGCGTGGGGTTGGAGGGAGAACACACTTTCACATACAGAAAGAAGTGCTATGGTTTTATTTATCTGAGTTTCAAGAACATGTTCATTTTGCAAAAACACAAAATATAATTTGATGCATTCCCATCAGCTAGGATGGAATCACTGAGATGTGGGTTAAAAGTTTGCTTCTAATAAAAGTATCTCCACAGTATGTGTGTGTGCGCGCATGTCTCACTTTGCCCAGCTGCTTGAGAAAGATGAGATGCCTCTCCTCAAACTGGGCAGGCTCCTGGTTTTCGGAGGCCCATGGGAAACCGAGGCCTCTTGTCCTGTTGGGCACCATGTCGCTTTCCACCAGCAGGTCATAGTCTATAACACAACAAAATGCATGAAACCATTTTCTACAAAATCTGGATGATTAATATGTGTGGGATTCAATGAACTCCCATGATTTTTAGATCTGTCTGCCAGATGTGAAGAAAGAGGAAGTCTTGACTTGTGAAAGGTGACTGGCAGAAAGTCATGTTTTTTTTTTCCAATTTAGTCTTCCTACCTGGTGTGAAGAGGCTCTTGAGATCTCTGATAATTGCTTTGAAAGATGGTCGGTGTGAAGGCTCGTAATTCATACAGTTGTATATCAGATTGGCCAGCTCTGTCCATTTGGGAGCTGGCAGCTGGTGCCTGTCCTCATAGAACAAGTTCTTCTACAGAGGAAAATAGCAAAAGTCAGGACCTGCATGTTTTCAACCTGGGTCGGAAAATGATAAAGACACTGGGGAGAGAAGTGTTTGCATTCTTTAAACAATCAAGAGTATCTTTTAAATAACCACCTGCCCTTCTCATTAAAAAAAACGTTAACGGAATAGTTTAACATTTTGAAAATGTGAGAATTTGCTTTCTTGCTGAGAGTTAGTTGAGACGACAGATACCACTGTCATGTCTGTGTGATAAATATGAAGCTACAGCCAGCAGCCAGTTTGCTTAGCTTAGCATAGACTGGAAGCATTCAGAAAAGGTCAGTCTGGCTCTATCAAAAAAATTTTAAATAATTACCTATCTAGCCTCGAATTACTGCTGACGAATTAACATGCTACATCTCATTTGTTAAATTGGCACAAAATCCAAAGAGTAAAAAGGGCACGTTATGGTTTTACACTGGCTTATTTGTTGGAGCTATTTCTCAACCGAGAGCAGTGGCCTTTTGGAGTGGCTGCGGACAGGCGACCAGTGGAAACTCTATTTTTACGCTTAATTCAACATTTCCTTTATTCCAGATCACTCTCAATAAGTCAATATTCTCAATGCATCCTTTTTTCTGACCTTGGAGCAGTCCAGGGTGCTGAGTGGTTTGTCTCCCCCACTGCAGATCTCCCACAGGGTAGTCCCGAAACCCCACTTGTCCGTGGCTAAACTTAGGTTTTGGGGATTTTCAATGCACTCAGGGGGCACCCAAGGGATACGCTCCACCAGTACTGACACATGGAGAAAAAGAAAGAGAAACATTAATAAATTAATATGAATGAATCATCCCTCTCAGGTCCACTTCCTTCAGCCAATCATGTTTTTCTGTAAGGGTTAGGGAATTCTTGAGTGGTATTTTATTAACAACCTGATAAGTTGTCTTATAACTTTATCTTACAAGTCTTTCAGCAAGATCAACATTGTATTTATAACTACTGTTTATTGCCACTCCTTGTGTCATTATGTAAATGGTCATTGTTGGTGTTTTGTTGCTTCGTGCTGCTTGCATGGTGATATGTACCAAAACAGTGTTAGCTGTTACTGTATTATTGTTGCTTTGCATGAGCTGTGTTTATGTTTTCATAATTCTGTTTGTTCTTGCTGCTGTCGTCTGTGGCGTCCCACTAAATGTTATTGCTGTCTCCAGTTGCTTTGCATGGCCTGTGTTTATGTTTTGATAATTTTTTCTTTCTTTCTTGTTGCTGCTGTTTTCCTGGTATCGCTATAAATTTTATTGCGTTGATCGTTCTTGAAAGGTCTGGTCGAAGGACTGCAGTTGAAAATCAGCCAGCAGGCTAACACTGGCACATTTACAGTAATGGAGTAGACGTTTGGGATGGTGAAAACGACGGCAGAAACTGTTAGAGAAAGGTAGGCTGACCAAACTTTGTCCCTGTCAGTAACTGAGACAATCATACCAAGAGAAAACAATGTTGGTGAACATTATTGCCACATGGAAACACACCGGTGTGTGTCTTCTCACTTCAGGACAGTACATGAAGCCATGTGTCCTACCTTCTCTGGGCAGCACAGTGATGCTGATCCCAGGGTCACTGAGCTTGATAAAGGGCAGGCTGCCAGTTTTCCGATCCTCCTCTCTGATCAGAAGAACATTCTTGGCGCAGACATTTCCATGAACAAGGTTCTTATTCTCCTGTGAGCAGATACGGCAGGGACAACATAAAATTCCTTGGTAGAAAAGTATTTCTCATTACATTTCATTTTTCGAGTGAAAGAGTGATGGTGTTTGTACATGTCCGTAGTCTTACCAGATAGTGCATTGCCCAGGCCAGCTGCTTGGCCACTTCTAGCTTCCATGTGATGTTGACACAGCTTTTGTTCTTTTTCAGATAGGTGTCCAGAGAACCAAACTTACCATACTCCTGCACCATCATGTCTGTTAAGCAGATGAGAGGGAGATAATTTTATTACTCAAACTCCTATTTGTATTCAAGCTCACAGTATATTCTGTCATCCGGTCTTTTTCAACAACTCTTCCTATTATTCATTGTGTGCTGTGCATTCAGTCATTACTTTGTTTACAAAGAAAGCAGTGCGGGCTGTCATATTTTCCAGACGATTCACAGGTGAATCATCTTGTTTTCTGGCAGACTAGGCAGGAGTTGGTGCATTGCTGCCTCCCACTGGTGTAGTTAAGTCATCGCCACTTTGTATTTGTGAGATCTCTACTGCTCAGCAAGGTATAGTCACAATCCATATCGGAGGGCAAATTCATACTAGTGTACTTTCTTTACTGTTTATACCATCCATCAGTAACTATAATGATGAAGAGCAGAGAAAAAACAGGCCCTATAGACACATTTCAAATAACTTCCAAAATCTTCCATCTTTTCTTTCCTTTCTGCTCTTTCCCTGCATTCAGTAATGTGAATAGTAAAGATTTCCTGACATGTTGCTGTGATGTGTGTGGGCAGTTGCAGGTAGAGTAAAGATCAAGACTGCAGAGGCCCATTAATGACTTGTTGAACCTGAGGGCTTAACCCAGTCAGGGCAGATCACAAAGCAAGTCAGCAGGTCAGAAACCTTATTTCCTCTCCGTTTGATTCTTTGCATTGATTCCTCATGGGTGTTTGACTGCACACACATTCTGTTTTCAGCATCCCCACATATCTTTAAAAAAAGGTAAGGATAACCTTAACTCTGTGTGTGTGTGTGTGTGTGTGTGTGTGTGTGTGTGTGTGTGTGTGTGTGTGTGTGTGGTAAACTTACTCTCGTCGCCACAAACACACACACCATAGTTGAGGAGTAAGTGCTTGTAGGAGAGCTGGCTCATCATGCTGGCTGCTTCAAAGAATGACTATGATGAAGGCAAACGGGAGTACAGGAAGAGAAGAAAATTTGATTTGAAATCTTAATTTAATCAGATCCTCTCACCCACTCATTCACCCAGTAAACAAACCAACCTCTGAATAATTGCGGTGAGCCTTGTCCAGGATCTTGATAACGACATCTATCTGATGTATCTCTCCGTAGTCTCCCAGCTCTTTCCTCACACCACAGAAGATTTTGGTGAAAGTTCCTTGACCCAGACTCTCATTCTAAAACACATTTTATTGTAATCTTAAAAACCTGCTTTGGAAAGGAGGCGGAGCACATTTTGTAACTGTATGTAGGTATGTTTACTGTATGTATTACTGTGTGTACCAGTGGAGACATGTAATTTTGTTGTACACTGTGCAATGACAATAAAGGCATTGAATTGAATTCTGTAAAGCATACATTTTAAATATCCAAAGCTCTGGAATAATTACAGGACATAGCTGAAAGTTCAGAAAGAAAATGAGTCAGAAAACAGTATAGCAATAAAGGAAATACCCCTGAACTCTGTGACTGAACGTGTGGTTTTCCTGTGACAGACCTGTTGTACAAAACTTCAAGTGCTCAACCAACAAAAAAATACTGTGAGGCGGAAATGGACCAGTCACTGAGGTGAAAGCATGGCTGACATACTGTCACATGCACTCATCCACAGGGACTGCTATTGATGACGCTGAGCTACAGCAGGTCGATCAACTGAGGCAGTCTTTTTGTTAACTGCATCAACCTCACTGACCCTGCAGGAGTCAGGCTGTGGCCTGTTTCTTTGTCGACAAAAGGCATGTATCAGTATATTTTGGCTTTACCTTTAATGTTCTTTCTCAATGAGAAAGTCATACAAGGGCTTTTTCAATAAATATGTACTGTGTAATTATGTGTCTAATCCATTTACACAGTGATGCAATCTACTAAGTCTACAGAGGTGGACTAGTTATGTGTGTTGACATTTTTCTGCTGAGAGAAAAAGCTAAAGCAAGAAGTCAAAGAGGTTTAACTTACGATGATGAGGTCCTCTTTCCGGATCTTGTGGAAGACCATCTGACTGATATGTTTGTGTAGGGAGGGGGAAAGAGGAACCTCTGCCCCTTGATTATTTCTACACACCAGCAGGTTGGATTTATCTGAAGAGAGGTAAAGGTGGACAGGAATTAGGGTCTGTCACTCACATTTTGACACCACATCTGATTAACACTGTAGCAGGGTAATGGCTTTTTAATCTGACATTATTCAATTTGAATAGACCAGCAACAGCTACTAATTCTAAACTTAGATTGCTTAAGAGTTTTGCCAGCTGGAAACCTAGTGAAGTAATCATTGAGTCATTAGTAGTCATTGGTAATCCATCAAAACCCCGTAGAGACATAATGGCCAGGTTGTGCTGGGCAGTAAAAATCTGACCTTTTTCTGCCTATTTAAAGGATAATGTTTGATTCAAAATTCTTACAACTGGCTTCACCTTAATCGATATGGTGCCTTGATGTTTATGTCTATGGGTAAAAAGTTGATAATGGGAGCATGTAAATGGGAAAGCAAGAAGGTGCACTAAAGCTAAATCTTAAGGAACTCAGAGAGCAGCGTGTTGAAGAGTAACAGCTAAAGTGCTGAATGATTGTAGTGCCGTGCCATTTCCCAGATTATAACTCCATGGTCTATGCTGTCAGAAGTTGCACCATTATGTAATTAAATCCAGTTTATTATTAATTAATATGCTGCAGCGGTTGGCTTGGCTTGATTCCAATCGGAATTCAAGGACCTCCCCTATGAAAAACTTCAATTTTAAAAGGAAAAGAAGTGCTCATATTTTAAGTACGGTAAGTGGATTTTAACTAAGGGGAATGCATAATGTTTACCTGTGTAGGGACACACGTTTGCTTCAGTGCTCATGTGTGCGGTATGGTCTGTACGCATGGCAATAAGGTTTACCTTGTATGTTTGTCTGTGAACACTGACCTTTGGGGCTGGGTGGGCAGCACTTGGTCAGCTGAAATGTGTATCCATCTGAGCGCAGCGCCTCCTTTTGATAGCAGTGCAGAAGTTCCCTCAGTGAGCCGAAGCTCCTCTTAGCTCCACTCAGAATGTACTCTCCTGACTCCGTCTTCATGATCTGACAGTGCTTGTAGTCCACCATAGTTTCATACTGAAAATCAAGAGGGAAATGATAAATCAAAAGAAAATCCTGACAGTTGAGTTGTGCTGAATTGCTCTGCAGTGGCTAAAAATATGGGCAATAGTTGAGAGGGTCTGGTGTGTACAACTTTAAGACCACCTCTGTTTTAGCAAACCAGTGAACCAACATAGTAGAGATGCAGCAGTTATAGTGACTTTGACCATCTTACTCCTTACCTGAACAAAGACTGTTACACCAAAGCACTACATTGCATTTACATTCTAGTGTAATGGTCCTGGTTGTTGTGTCATGTTGCATCCGCCAATTAAGGAGATAATCTGGTCTGTTAATGTATTTTGCTAGTCTGCATTTGGTCATGGCTGACGAAGGGAGTTTGTGATGTCAATCGATTAGCAAAGACTGTGTTGACATAGCCCATGTCTTTGTACAGTCACGTGAAAGATACTGTGCCTCACACTGATGATGACCCAACATGAACTACGTACCCCCACTACAAAGGACATGAAGTATTTGTCGTAGTCCCTTGGGCTGCAGCGAAGGATGTACAGGCCTTGGTGGTTACCAGAGCGACGCAGCTTACCAATCGTGAAGTCCATCCTGTGATCAAAGAGACAGAATATGTGTCTTTGTGTGTGTGAATGGTTCTGTGGTTCATGTGTGATGTGCTGCAACTGGGCATATATGTGACACTTACGACACAGGGCCATGGTAATAGCTCTGAATGCACTCCAGAAGTCTTGGTGGAGCCACTTCTTTACACAGGTAATGATGGGCATCGGCGACAAGTCTGTAATATCCATCAACTAATGATACGAATGACAGAGCCTCTGATAGGGAATGAAACTCCAGTTCCTTTGTGGCCATAGAGAGAGACACGGAGACGGGATGCAGAGGAAGACAAAAATAAATCACTCAGTACCTGCTTTGAACTTTAAATCAATATAAACAATCACATTTCAATCAGTATATCTATGCATGTAAGCATAACAAATTGGTATCCTTTCAAGGAAATAGTTAAAAAATAGGTCAGTGTATCAGTCTACTTGTGATAGTGATGCTAAATAAGTGAAACGGGTGATCTTTATATCCGGTGACTCATTTTCTGATCAAAATTGTCTTTCAAACAGGTGAAGAACAGATGTTGCTGTTAAGTCCAGCTGCTGTAACAAACCACTTGAGCACTTTGCTTTGACAACAGGTATGTGGTCATTAGGGAAACACGCTCCTGAAATAATTAGATTAGAATACAACAAAACAAACAATTATTAATTTTAGAGTGATAGTAGAGCATGGAATAGAGAATACTATACCAGGATCTGGCTGTTCTGTCTGGTGAGGGTAACTATGCGACTCTCCGCAGAGCCCTCTTTATTGGCCTGCTTGATGCTGATATCAATGACGTCAGGGAAGTCACAGTATGTCTGTAGCTCCTGGAGACACAAAAAGAGTACAAAATAGTAGTTTGCATTTGTATTAGATGAGGAAGCATGTACACACATGCGCACTTGTTGTTACTGGCATTTTAACCATTTCCTGGAGCGCCATCTATAGGTGAAAAAACAGCCATTACAGCATTATACTGTGGCTGACTGGCAATGTACAAATGCATTACCATGGCAACATGAACTCATCTCCTGGTCCTCACCTCCTCTGCTCCCTCTTCCTCTTTCCCTTTTGACCACTGGATGCCCTTGTTGCCCATGACAACGATGGTAACCTCGCGTGCCGAGAGGTCGGTGACTTGGAAGCGCTCAGAGTAGAGGGAGGGCAGCAGCATCTCCAGGCTCATTAGGTATTTGAGCTTGAGGTTACACACGGTGGCCTTGCATTCACTGAACTGCTGGATAAACCTCCTGAAGCGATAGCGGATCCTCTTCCGAGTCAAGATGTTATATTCTTGGATGCGGCTCTGCATGCATCTCGGCAGGAAGGATTTGTAGCTAAAAGCCGTGGGGGGTGGGGGGTTGGTGGTTAGGTGTAGATGGAGTTGGTGATAACAAAAAGAGGAAGGAATAGTGAACAAAAATCAAGAAAGATAAAGAGAAAGGGGAGGGGCAAGTGAAAGGAAACAAAGTTAAAAGAGCAAACACTATCCTTACTTTCTGCCAATCAGTTTGCATGTTGAGTCTACCTCAGGAGAATCAGTCAATAGTCATCACATAAACTCATTTAAATGTAAAGGTAATGTGAAATAAATTATTGATGAATTAGATATTAGAGAAATTATAGGAGAATTCACATTTCAAGTATAAACACAGTGCATAAACGTAGTATACATCAGATATTATAGACACGTTTTCAACTAAAATATCTCACACAGAGATAATTCATTCAGCTGTATGCACATGCATAATGAAACTATCTTGATGCTCACTGTGTCCTGAGCAGCTTGTTATTCACATGCTGTACCACATGAACGCCAGCATAACAGCAAGCATTTCACATTATTTAGGTGAGAGTGAGTGCGGCCAGACTGCGGTTCAGAGAGACACATTACCAACATTTTTTTTCCTCTCCAAGATCATTTTTGCCTTCCCGTAGTTTGGACGAAATACTGTATAAAAGCAGCAACACTAACCCAAAATATTGTAACATTATTGTTGTATCTCTAGTGAGTGAGAGCATCCTACCTGGTATCATTGTAGATGTCAACAGGTGACTGACCATTCTCTTTAGCAAGCCTCATCATGTCCAGTACCGCCATGCCCAGACACTCCTCCTGGGACTCGTGGCTCACCGGGGTTTGAACCCAGCCATTAAGAAAGTCACTACGCCACTGAGGAAGGAAAAGAAAACACAAGATGCAAAAAATGGTTGTTGTTGATTATAAACCTCTTTATAGAACATGAAAATTTATGTCATAATAGAATCCATGTACTTAAATTATTCTATATTTATCAACAATCTCATGAGGCTGTACAGAGCTGCAAAGTTTGCACAAGCACATAGAAAAAAAGCAGAAACTATTTCCCCACAAACGCACACACAAGCACACATGTGGGCAAAGACATACAAACAAAGTGAAAAGAACCCTGAGATACACTTGTTCCCCATTTCTGCTTCTTAAACACACTTACTACCCCACTTCCTGTTTTCTCAGGTTTAACAAAAGAATGGGTTGACAATAGACAGACTAACGGACTCACCCACATTTGTTCTTAGAAAAACAGATAAAAAAGAAAAAGCAAAGCAAGAATGAGAAAGGGTGGAATGGAGGTTAAGTTGGGGGCATTAGTCATAAGACACTGTTCTCTGGTTTGCTCCCAAAAACACACAAATGATCCAGACTAAGGATAAACCATATGTTTGAAAAACACAAATACAAAGACACAATACAAATATAAAATACCAACATACAAAGTACACTTTGCAGAAGAAAATAACTGACTTAAGGTTGACTGAATGTAAGGTGTACATCATAAAGACTAACCTGAAAAAACTGGTATGCCATTACACAATCATCCATCACAGGGCTCTCCATCCCCTTAGATACACCATAGCGATGGGCATAGAATGAACTGCTGTTGTTATACCAGCCAGGAAAATAGTACCTGGATAGAAGAGGGAAAAAAATGAATCCAAACAAAACAAAAAAAGAAAAAGAAAAGAAAAATATAACAAGAAAAATCTGAAACAGATTAAGGAGATTAAAAAACTAAATGTTTACCTGATTCTGAAGTGCAGGTTCTCACATGCTGACTGGCAGAGTTTAAAGATGTGATTAGGAGGGAACCATATCCGGTCACTTTCCCTCATCAGGCCAAACAAGTTGCAGTACACTGGAGCAATCCCTGGAGAGAAAGAAAACAATCATCATTTTTTTATTAAACAAGAATGAGTCATGTCAATCAAATGTTTATTATAAAACAGCACAAGCACTTTCATTCTGGTGCTACAAGTCCATTAAAAGTCCCAAAAACTCTCTGTACTTAGATTGAATTTGCTCCTTCAGTAACTGGTGCACATATGAGTGAGCAACTATTTTCCATTTGGAAAACACTTTTTAACTCGGCATTGAGGGTGTGGAGCATGCTGCCTGTAATTCAAATTTGGAGAGCCTACTCATGTACTAATCCTGTATGCAGGTCTGAAGTAAAGTACTCCTTTTCACAAACAGCACACATTACTAACCAATTCCTAAAAATGAAACTGGTCAAAGAATGACAGCTGGCCAATATGTAGACATAAGCATACACATTCATATACTGTATGTATGTATGTAAGGGACACGTCACTCTGCTACTCATTGACCTATACTGTCTACCCATGGCCGCCCATATCAAATTCAAGTCACTAATGCTTGCCCTCAGAGTGACTTCTAGGTCTGCTCCCATCTACTTGAACTCAGTCATACAGCCTTATGCTCCTTCTCGCCCACTGCGTTCCTCCAGGGAATGTCGTTTGGCATTGTCTTCCTCATCTGTGGTTCCCTGATGGTGGAACAAGCTACTGAATGCTATCAGAGCATTCTCTATCTTCAAGAATCTCTTGAAGACTCATCTCTTCCGAGAGCACTTGCTCTGCTAGCACTTTTGGTGCATTTTATCTCCTTCCACCCACTTACTTCCTAAGTACTACATCTACTAATAGCACCAAGTTTTCCTGCTGCACTGAAGCTTTAGTCCATCACTTGATTTGCTTTGGATAAATGTGTCTGCCAAATATAAATATATACATACACAAACACATCTTGTAGTAGCACTTCAGACTGCAAGCAACTGTGATTTGACAATGACAATACTAACTTCTTAGTTGTGCTGACACAATGAAAACCTAGTATATGGCTGGGCTGTGTATAATCTGAGGATGTAATATATAAACAACTGCTTTAGTTGTGGTGTGAGGAGCAGTGATGGCTGGCATTAGGGGAGTGACTCTGGGACGCCAGTGATCACTGTCTAGCCTCCTGGAGGTGTCGTGGGACCAACTAGACGAAACACTGGTGAAAGGAGGTTCCCACCTGATGACCCCAAAGACATGTTAGTCATCGCTGCTCATTAGTCTGTATAGCTAAATTAATAGTTATCATAGGACTTAGGATGTTAAGCTTAGGGAGCTATTCACTGAGTCTGGTCCATTTTCTGTAGCACAAGTTTCTTTTGTTTACCTTAAAATAAACAACTGCCTTAATGGAAAGCACCCAAAGCCTGCTGGAAAAGTTGAAAAATCTTGCTAGATAATGTAATACACTAATTAGCATAATAATGACGTAATTGTGTCTTATTTGCATTCTGCCTAGTGTCAGTCGGTTTCAGCCCTTTATCTGTTTACTTCTCTCCTACTCTCTGTGCTCACATATACAGTTTTAAATAAGCTGATTTCCCAATAAAGCTGTTCTCATTTACATGTTTTTCTGTTTCTGTTGTCAGACAACAGAGCAATTGAAATAGTCCCTGAATTGCAGCCCATTAAGACTCCATGATAACCAGCAGTCACTTCCAAGCCATTTCCACTGCCAAAATCCTGATTTGATAACTAACGACATCATCTGACAAAATCACCATACACATAAATTAAAGACAAAAGACTGTGCTGTGTACTTGTAGAATAATCAATTCGAGACAAAGCTAGAAGAGACAGAATATCTTGTTTTATTTTGTCTCTTGCACAGAGCACAGCTTCCGTCTGGTTAACAAACTGCTGCCTTGCCTCTGTGGCCCTCAGTAGATGCAAAGAGTGGTGTGTCTCTCACTCGTGGGGCAGTACTGGTGACTCTCCTCTAGTAGCTAAGCTAAGGTTTGTCCAAATCATTTTGCAACAATAACAACATTCAGCCAACCAATGGAGTAACTTCATCACTCACTCAACTCTATTACTTACTAAGTCACTCACTCGCGGACATTCAGGGATATATAACAATTAGATTTCCTGCTAAAAAACAAAAACACCCATGAACTGCTTTGCAAGTTTGCCTATTTGCCAGAAATTTTATTTTGATGAAGACTTTTTATGATCAAAGACGATGACAATGATGCACAGAGTATTGCAATCTCAGTATGGATGACTTTTATCACTTCATCCGACAACAATAGCCAGTTTAATAGTGCTTGAACATCAAGCAATCCTGGAAGACATGTCTATGTTTTTGCCTCTAACCATTCCCACAATACCTCATTCTGTCTTCACAACGCTAACACCACTAATAACAAGGTGTTTTATCAGCTGGCCCAAGTGGTTCACAAGCAGACAGAAAATGTCATTATACAACAGGAAGCACTCACAAGAGTGAAGCAATGGTAAGGGGATGGGAGTGCTGTGTAAGAGGATGTATGCTCAACCACAAGAAGTTGTGTCAAAGTATTAACAAGGTTGATAAGTAATTCCTACCTTGTATTAGTAATAATAAAGTAAGTAATGCACTGCAGAGTAAATTACTGTATTTTCCACACTTTAGGAGCTGAGATTTGGTGCATTTTATGAACTTAACTATATAATTCATACAATTTAATTCAAAGACCAACCACAGACTTTGACTTGGCAGAATTTTTCCAAATTTCCTACTGTGAGGCCAAAAAATTGGAAATTCTTCTTTATGATCATCATAATCATATTAGGTCTTAATATACATTAGATCTGAACTATATTTGTGAAAACATTTGACTTCATTCTGGTGGTGATGCAAAATCCCACCCATCTCCTTGCATCATCAAATTTTAACTTGATGGTTTGTGGGAAGGTAGAAGGTAGAAATAAAGATGAAAAATAGACAAAGACAAGAGGCAGAAAATAGGAAATGACCAAATTAAGAAAAAAAAAGAAACGCAAAGGGATACAGAAAAAGCGGAAGATAAAAAGGAGAGAGAGAGGGGTTTGTTTCTTATCGGCTCAAAAGGGAATGGAGCAAGAGCGCGTGGCAGTAATAGATAGAGCTAAGGCGGAGAGGAAAACAGACACAACAGTCGACAACTTCCTGATTTGGGTTTGCTAGAAACAGAAGGCTAAAAGCTAGACTCAGTGCTGCAGTTCTGTTTCCACAAAATAAACACTGGATTGGCCCCAATAGCCAAAACACCTATCTCCATTTCCTTACCAGCAGATTCTTATGAATGCTGAATATACAAACAAGGATTTTTTTCTGCATGGTTGAAAGGTACATGATTGGTTACATCACACATATTTACAGTATATATATAATGCAGACTCATCAGAAGGATTTGTATCTTCACAGAATAATACTAATTACCCCACACTTGTTATAACTGAAGAAGGCATGTAAATAAACTTCACAAAACACTCCTTTTGATTATTTATTTTCTTGCTAGATACATAGACCCAGCATGTTTCTTGTTATATGCATGGGAGGCAAATTAATCACAAGCTGCCAAAACAAGTTAAATAATAAAATGAAGGGATAAACAACATTCTTAAAAAATATATTCCCTGATTTGGTGTGGAGAGGACTGTATATATTCAGGCTTTTTTTTCTTCAAGAAGTTAAAAGCTTAGAGGGCATGAGATGTGTGTGATTGCTCTATTGAGAGGTATTTCAGACTATCACAGCTTGGTCTCAAAACACAAGCTTCAACAACTACAGACACCCTGTCCATTTATGGCCCATTCCATGATCTACACAGACAAAAGCACCAATGCAAGTAGTAGTAGTATTTGTTTTATGAGCAGTCTGACATGGAACATAATGCTGTTTTCACTGCCTTGCTTAATGCCATACTGCCTTGCAAATGCCCTTACTTCTATTTAGGATTCAATTTAATACCTTACAATAGCGTCATGACATTTTCAATACAGCAGAAATGTCTGAATGTCTGTGTTTCTTCCATTTCCAATTTATGTAACAACTAACTTAACTGTATTTAAGTGTAATATTTGACAGTTTTCAATAAAATGATGTATTTGGCCTGACATATTTAGAGTTAGAGTGGTTTCTCACAGAGGGGTAAAACACCAAATCACATCTGTGATGATAAAAATGAGGACATCATTTATCCACTGAACTTTTCATGGTTTTATATAGCATATACGATAGACTATATTTTTACTGTCTTTCATTTCCGCTTTGTTTTCTTACATGTTTTATGCATCATGTAACAGCTATATTTCACGGATGTTGCTCAACAATGATAAAAATGTATTTTGTGTGTGTGGGCAGGCATTAGAACTGAAATTCTCTTTTGACTCACCACAAGCTTTCGCTGCAGTGATGCACAGTTCCTCTGCTACGTATTCCCCAGGTGGAAACGTGAGCACACTTTCTGAACCTTTGGCCCTACCCCTTCCTCCATCCTTCCCCAGGTAGTAAATGTGGACAGTGAGGCAGGTTGCATCAATGTCCTGCTTGGGGTCACATCCGGCAGCTGTGTCGAGGTCAGGGCAGAGGCCATTGTGATGTGCTGTGGGACCAGAGGTGGGCGGGTCCATGTCTGTCAGCAGAATACAGGCCATGTGCTGCTTAAAACAAACATTCACCTGTCAGGGATAGAGGAAAAGAGACAGGTAACAGTGAGAGTGAGTAGAAAGGTTCAGTATACTCAGTTGTTCTTGGAAGTTAATTTGATTGGAGGACATTATTTTTGACTGAATCTAGTAGTGTTTATCAGCAACGTTCTGACTGACCGATTTATACATCTCATACTTGGGTCACATGGCAACTAAGCTTTTGAGATTTTAATGTGTTAACACAGTAAAATCAGGGTGAATTGGGGGATGAAAATTTTAAATCTTGTCACGAGGCAAGCCCTCAGATGCACCTCAGTCTGGAAGAGGAAAAAAGGTCTTCTGAAAAATGCAGAGTGGGTGGAAGTAGAGGCTGAAATTGAGATAACAGGACACAGCTAGAATAGAAGAAAGGAGTCACAGTAGATGGTGAGAAGCCATCTATTACTTATGCTCTGAATGGTTTTCATTTAATAGAGTCACATCAGTGTTTGCTGCCAGCATTATAATGTGTATCTTGGCTGAGGCTGCTTTGCTTGTAGAGAGCTCTGCAAAAATAAGCTGTTATGTAGAATTAAGTACTTTGTATTTAAATGAGAAAGGGATCAAGAGTGAAGCTTGAAGACAGAACAGAACGGCACAGCTTTGCCTGGTCAGTTCACATTTAATTTGCACTTGATCCTAAATTGCTGTTTGCTGCATTTATCAGCACACCAAACAGTGAAGTTGCACAAGCTTGGTAAATGTATGGAGACCATAGCCCTTTAGAACAGTGGCTGATTCAGATGCCTTAGATTCTATGGTATCTCTCTCTATAACCATAAAATGTTAGCTGACACGAGATGAGCATTACTTATCATCAATTATATTAGTTATCAGCACACAAAATTACTTAAAGACTGCAGTGCAGTAGGCTTACTGTACAGACTGCGCTGGGCTGCCTACAGCGGTTTTGGTCTTCAAGCTATGTACATGGAAAATGCATGTTTTTTGCACATGGAACATTTGGTACTGTCTCTGTTCCAAATTCTAATATTTATTAGTACATATGTTAGGTAAATTCTTGAATTCTATAGTTTTTAGTTATGCTGCCAGCATGGCTTTAACGATGGCAGTTTTAGTCCTTTGATCCTCCACTTTGATCCAGACTAAAATATCTCAACAACAACTGGATGGACTGCCATGAGATTTCAGATATCCATGAGGTGCCCAGAGATGATCCCCTGACTTTTCCTCTAGCACCATCAGCAGGTTGAAGTTTGTGGTTTTGAGTGTGATGTCCTGATAACGATTGGATGCGCTGCCATGACATTTGATACACACTCAAGTCCCTCTCAGGATGAATTGTATCAGCTGTACTGTTTTTAGTCCCAATCAACAATCTTAGTTTACCACCTAATCTTACCACCCTAACACCATAGACTAACATGGTGAACATGTTAAACACTATAGCTGCTTAGCATCAGATAAATGTACTGGAAATAACCCAAATATTAAATGTATACCAATTTAGAACATTATAACTAAAAAAAATAGCACAAATTCCACCCTGTGAAAACTGAAGTTACCCTCCTGTACACCATTGGAATAATGTGTTTAATAACGAGCCTCTTATGGCCCAATTGGAATGATCCCTCATGTGCATATCCCATTGACAATTATCTCAGCAGGTTATCAAATTTCAATTTTCCCTAATTACTCATATGAAACCTGTGTAAAGAAAACTGGACGTGCAACATGAAGTCTCTTTAAGTTTTTGGTTTAGTTTTGTCTACAGTGAAACATATATAAATATACATATATATATACATATATATATACATATATATATATATATATATATATATATATATATATATATACATATATTAATCCCGGTAATGTTTGTGTGCTTTGTTTATATTGTTTGTGTTCATGCTGTTCCATTTCCTCTTTATGATGATTTTTAACTCTTATCAGCTGCTAGTAACACCCTTGTCTGGTTGTGCTACATCATCTCAAGGGTGATATGCTACAAGGTTTACACTGTTTTGAACATGTTACTGTGCTGTTGGTCTTCATGGTAATCTAGACTGTAGCCTGAATAACAATACACTTTGCTAACTGTCATCACTGTACAGGACAATGGCATATTATGCATAACTCAATACCCACCTCCAAAAACAGACTGAACTGATGAAAAACAGCATATTATTTGTTTTGTTTTCTTTAATCTTTTCTTTTCAATATCTATGAGCCATTTCGACCCCAACACACACAGCTTGTTTGAGATTGGAAATATTACGTTGAACTGTCTTTAAGAAGGTTAAACATATCATGGAATATTGGGGAAAAAAGTTGCATGTACCAAATGCCTCTTCTACTCTAATGCCTCGTCTACAAGCCTGTAATCAAAAGCAGACTAGCAATGCAGAGGAAAGTTCTAGTGGAGTGAACCTGTTTCAGTGCCTGAGTTGAAAACAGTAATTGTCGTCCCATATTTAGATTTGTAAGACTGTAATTGATAACTCTTATTCGGGCAGTTAAACGTCAATAAAATAAGAGGAAACACTTGATCCCTGTCTGGAAATTGACTGCAGTGTTTTGTATGTAGCTCAGAACCTCCAAGATAACAGATATATTTTACTACTCTGCAACGTTGGCATGCATTCTCCTCTCCATCTGGTGAAATATTTTCATCATGTGTCACTTTGACTACAACAGCTGTTTAAAGATGTGAGTTGACTGAACCCACAGCAGGTTGTTCTTTAGTGTTTTTTAGGGGTTTTTCCCCACTGTCTTCTAGAAAGCTTGGGCTGGGTTGAAAGCAGTATGGCCTGTGCAAAGCCAAATGAGTCAAAACCAAATAAGCCAAATGACTGTGATGATGGATGCTTATACTTTTTTGCCAATTACCATTTCTCATCAATCAATAAGGGACTGAAGCCTTGACCTTGAACCTTTGATAGTAGTTACAGCTTTGAAACTTTTAACTGGATTTGTCTGTGTCCGCTTTGCACATATGGACACTGGAATTTTACACCACTCCTCTTTGAAACATTGCCTAAGTTCTCTCAAGTGGCACAAAGACCATGAAAGTTTTTTCCCCCCAGCATGATGCTGCCAGCACTGGCTCCGTGTTTGGGATGATGTGTTTCTGCTGAAGTGTCTGCAACAGATGAAGCACCTTGGCAACAATTGTCTTATGCTCACTGTCTCAGCCTTGGAAACCTGTAGCTCCTTCTCATGGCACCATTAGTCATCATCCCAAGTTGATGTATTCAGCTTGCTTTGTCTGACCAACAAGATTTCAAGATTTCTGTTTATTAAAAGCCACTAAACTAAAACTGAGCAAATATTTATATTTGAGGAGACTAGGATTTATTTTTTCCTTTTTTGTTCAATTCATAATGTAAGCAATAACTAAAATTTGTTACAGATTGATTTTCTGCCAAATGACTTGTCCTTCTGCTCTAGTCTAATAGAGTGAGTAAATTGTTGTGATTCCAGTATCACTTCTCACCATTTTGTTACCTCAGCAGAGAACACAAAGACAATATTTTGACATATGATCATAAATATTTAGTAGAATGTTTAGACTGCTCGGTGCAAATCTAATATCATTTATCAAAGTCCAGCTGCCCTCAATTCAACTCTTCTTAGATAACCATGACCTGCATGACTGAGAACCTTCACAGATATCTTTATTAAGCATTTTGGGATGGACCCCCTCAGTATGGTATGTCAGTGTGAAAGGACCGCCAGGAAAATTGCGGACTACAGAAACCACTTATGGTTCAACCTGAGATGCCATCAACACAGACTCATATCAGACAGACTATGTCTAGGTTCCTTAGTGAAAGGCTACAGAGCCTGGAGAAGGCTCAAAACCAGCTACTGAATGAGAAAGTGAGACAGATCCATTTCATCGTTGAAGACTGACTGTTTACTCCAGAGACTGACACCACATCTGTCGACTCATGCAGAATGTCACTCATTTCATTGAGAAACATGCACACACCTCCATATAGTCTGTGTGCTAGCTTCAATCCAAGAAGAATCACATCTTCAGTACCTACGACATCAACTTGGTACCAAAGTATTGGTTCTCGTGACATCCCTAGTCTGGAGTACCTGAGAGAATCTGGAGATCTTCAACAAGCATTCAGAAAGAAACTGGTTCATCTACACACCCAAGTCTACAAAAGCGATCTAGTGTATTCATTCCAAAGCAGTGAGGAATGCACTCCCTCGAGGACAACAACGCACATATTTTGGACAGGGAGGACAGGTGGTTTGAAAGGGGAGTGAAGGACGCCATACAGAAACCAGCCCTCAACAGAGGAGGAGGTCTATGACACAACTTATCCCCCACCTACAATTCTGTCCTTTCATCCTTTCCCAGGATATTTAACAACCATTGAAACTTGGCTTCAGGTGACTCCAACAAACCTAACCAATGTCATTACAACGGCCAGGAGCATAACTAACAAATAAGATCAGTGGCCTTTATAATAACCCCACAGAGGTTAAAGGTCACACCGCCAGTCAGTCAGTCAGGACAGGAGAAGCCTTTTGGATGAGAAGTGAAATGTCTGAGTGACTGTGGCTTGTGTGAATATCATATTGTGTGAATAAAGTTTATAGTATTTTTCTGGCAAAGAAGAGTTTTTTTGATCTTTTGATGGTGAACACTTTCAACTAGAGTAACCCACTAAATGCAAAGTTAACAATGCTCTACAGTGGTCTTATTTCAGGATTCTATTTCAACTGAATATTATCACCATAAAAACAGAAATGCACAATCAGTAAAGTTAGCTGCTGTACTACATTGTGTAAGAATAAGAATAAAGGAAAACACTGCTCTCTCACCAGTTCCTCTGTGTGTTTACACACCCAAAACGTTTATCATGAAGCAGGCAGGCAGAGAGTTAGACCAGTTCCTTGCTGGGTCTTATCAGGGCCTTGGGGCTAGTGGAGGTCAGAGCTATCAGCTCACCCACATTTTGCCCTTTATGGCTGATCTGCTCCACTGCTGGCTACTCTTTAATTGGTCTCTGGACATTTTTCACTTATCTACCAACTGCTGGGCTTCCTCTAAAGTTGGGATAAAGTTTCATATTGGGCAACAAAAACAATTACAAAAGTCCCTAAATTGTTTTGGAGAAACTGAAATCTTCAGTTACTGGCTATGCTACAGCTTTCCCAACTAGAAAACAGAGCTCGCTGTGTCTTGCAGATGGGTGTTTCATTCTTTCATTTTTCTCTCTCATCTTTAGTTATGTCAACGAAATGCTGTATTTGAAAAGTGATACCAATTCTGTCAGAGGAAATATGGACATGTCACAGTAGGAGAAAAGCACATTGATTTGCACAGAGCAGTATAATCATTCTACTAAATATAAGTCAAAATATTATCTTTGTACACTCTAATGAGGTAACTTAGCATAAGTCCGAATAGCATGAAATCAAGTTGTGAAGCACTGCCAAATACTAACATGTTATTTCACCAACATTTGTAAAGTTGAAACACAGTCAAAACAGAGGAAACTCCCCTGATAACATAGGGGGATTTTAAGGCTGAAGAAAAAGGAGCAGGGTGGTCTACACAGGGTGT
Source organism: Seriola aureovittata (assembly GCF_021018895.1). Lineage (NCBI taxonomy): Eukaryota > Metazoa > Chordata > Actinopteri > Carangiformes > Carangidae > Seriola > Seriola aureovittata. Next base: position 11,761,131 of record NC_079381.1, on the reverse strand, counting down.
ACAGTGAATAACAGCAAATACAACCACATTATGTTTTAGCTTCGGATGTCCCAGAGGCTTAGTCAGACCTCACGTGTATGAACAAATCATCAATGAAATAAAATGATTGAGTATTAAATCCCAATGAAATCTGCAGAAAGAACTTTGAGATAAAACAGCTGTGCTCCCTTGCACCACAGCACCAAAAGGAAGTAATGGAAATGAACCTGCAAATCCAATGAGCCATGTACATATAAAAAGGTGTAAGAAGAGGCAAAAAAAAAAAAAAAAAACTATTTCGTTTTGACATCTGGCTGTAACATAATAAGCTACTCAATGAAGAAACAGTGATTATCCAAGTCTTACTGCAAAGCAAATGTAATAAGCATAAACAAAATGGTGAGAAAGGATAGTGAAATTGCAACAATATACTTGACCTACTAGACCTGAAAAGACAAGTCATTTCAAATAAAATTAATCTGCAACAATTTTGAGTGTGAAAAAAATCCCTGGTCTCAGCCTCTCAAATGTAAATATTTGCTAGTTTTTAGTTTAGTGGTGTAGTGTTTTTTAGTAAACTCAAAATTGGTCAAACAAAACGAGCTGAACATATCAACTTGGGGTGATGATTAATCTGGAAAATAATCATCACATTAACATACAAGACAGTACCTAACAAAGTATTCATGAGAGGGTTACGAATGAGGAAGGCTACCATGAGACCTATGACAACTCTGAAGGAGCTACAGGTTTCCAAGGCTGATATACAGAACATAAACAACTGTTGCCTGGGTGCTTCATCTGTTGCAGCTTTATGAGAGCTATGACTATTACACAAAGCAGTAGGTTTGATAACCTGATACATCTGCCGAAACACATTATTCAAAACAGAGAGCAAGTGCTGGCAGCATCATGCTGTGGAGAAAAGTCCATTGATGGCCCTTGAGAGAACTTGAGTATTTCCTCTCTGACAGCCAAGATCGGTCAAGGTCTGTCCTTTGTTTGCCAAGGGGTACAGCTGTAACAACAGGAGAACTGCTAATGTTCTCGTCAGGATTAGCTCCCCGGCCATCAGCAGAAGAGCTGCTAGCATCCTCACTGTCACTAGATTGCATGTGTTTACAAAACACTGATATTTTGGCCTGACTTTCATACATTTTGGGTCGACGTCTTTCCATCTCTGGATTTAGAGGGATTTATAAGACTTGTTGGAAAGCTTTTATTGCACTTAACATAACAAGCATTTAACCTGTGTCTCCACTGATACACTCCATGTGTTTGGAGAGGGGATAAGACATACACATGGTGAAACAAAAGACAGTGGAGAGAAACAGAACCATAATGACAGCAAAATGCTGATTCAGTGAGCTGAAATGAAACAAGTGCACATAGATTAGGTAAATAACATATATAATATTTAGTTTTCTTCATTTAGTTTTTCTTAATTTTGTGGTTTCTTAGGCGAGTGGGGGGGTCCAGTTGGGGGAGGCAGGCCCCCAAAGCAATGGTAGTGGAAACACTGAACTACTTCTAAAGGTTCCTCCAGCAACTTGGGGGCTGATTACTCAGTTTGTCAAGGCTGCAACCGCTTGTTGATTGATTCGAAATGTTAAGAGGTGAAAAAGTCTGGCTGACCATGATCACATACTAATTTGGCTCATCTTTGTACAGGCCATCAACTCTACAGCTTTCAACCCAGACCAACCTCTCTCGAAAACAGGGGGAAAACAACAGAGGACCCCTGGTGACATCAATCACCTCACATCTTTAAACAGCTATTTAGAGTGGCACATGATGAAAATTTTTCAGCAGTTAAAGAGGAGGGTTCACACCAACTTTGCCGAGTAGGAAAATGCATCTGTTGTCTGGGAGGTTCTGAATTACGTTTGAAATGGGAATACCACACAGCACGACAAATATGTAGCCATGGGCAGATGATAATTTCACAGCTCACACAAATAACTCTGGCAAAAATGTGAAGCTGTCTCCCTATCACTAGACTGTGACACAACATGCAATGTTCAGGTGAAGAGATACAAATCCTGAAACGCTGAAAAGCTGCTGTGGCCATTACAAGTTTTGATTGGTTGATTGGTCACATTGGCTAGCTCTAATGTTAGATAGCCTAGATAAATATGCACTGTTAGGCTTTTCAGAGTGTTCATGGGAACTGAGGCTAATCTACCTCACTTACTGCATGTTTGTGCATTTGTGCACAATGTGCATTTCTCTCTACATCATGTTGATGTTCTTACACATTCAGAATCATGACTGCTTTTGCCGGTGACGTTTACAGGCGGCTTGCTTTAGGCGTTTGAATTTTAATGGTTCATTATTGCAGGTTTGTACTGTACATGTAGCACAGTGTTAACAATGTTACTTATAAAAAATATATTTTAATAATTAATACCATAAATGTGTGACAACTAGTCGACTAATGGCTTGAACTAACTAGTCAATACTAGTCAGCCATGCTAAACTTGAGTACCTGGTCTTCAAATTTGCACTAGAGACTGTTTCAGCTTAAAAGTCATTTTAATCTGTGTCATATGTAGTCATGGTTTGACAATTAACCACACCCTCCTCTATTAAAGTAAACTATGCTATCTGGTGTGAATCCCCCCTCTCTCTGTTCTTGCAAGCTAAAAAGGAAATCAACTAAAAAGAGGCAACAGCAGGCTGGAAAAGCTCACCAAAAGCATTGCTTTGACTATGGAATGTAATCTTTAGTCACTGAGCAGCCAGTGTGCGTCTCCAGTTCATATTCCTTAGTGTTACTGCTCACCCACTTCCAACTACTCTGATGCAATGCTGTGGTTGTTTCAGTATGTTTACACATCCCCATAAGTGTCTACAAAACTTTAGCCAGGCAATGCATATTCTTTGTGTAATGATGATTTGAAATCAACATAATATTCTTATAAATTTGATGTATTATGTGTCTGTTCTGTGGTCTTTATTTGTCAATGTAGAAACAACGTACCACCCTCTTACACATTCTGTGTAGGCTACTTTCTTTTGCCACACGAAAAAAATGCGGTGTGAGTAAATGGCAAAACAGGCAGCTTTGTCAGAGGCACTTCCTATGAAGGGACCCACAGTTAAAGTGACAATCTGTAGTTGAGAGTTATTCACACATCAAGCCAGTAGTTAACAATATTTTATGTCCCAATATCAGTGTGTAATCCCTGAGGGTCCACTGGAGGAACAAATATGCTACAGGATCACTATTTCACATTGTACCAGCCTCTATCATGCCTTTCTGTCACCCCTTAACATCTTAAAAATATAAATCTTCACATTATGTCATCAACAAAATGTACTTAACAGATTAGTGTAATATAAGTGAGATAGGGAACACAGACATTTCCTTTCCCTGCTAAAAAGTATGTGTGTTTACACACAGAGAGGTACTGTGTTTAAAAGCCATTTAAAAAAGATCACTATGGAAAACATTTTGTGAGAGGTATTCTCTTCTGAAAAATACACTCGCAGAGAGGGTTAACGTTGTAAACACTGTCACATGTGTCAGCAAGGATTTTCAGTCACCAATGTCAAAGTCAGTGAAGCTGCCTAAAGCTGCATGCTTCAAAAGATAAACAAATCGAATCTCTGGGAAACCCAGGGCTATTTCACATTTTGTCTTACCCTAAACAACAGCACACTATAGTGTGGGATGTTTTCATTCTCTTGTGTTCAAATCTAGTTACAAGTCTCTCAATGATCTGGCACTCCTAAGATTGTACAAGACATTATTCTGGCAAAAATGTGAAATGGAAAAATGGGTAACTGTAGCTTTTCCCTTGCATCTTGTTCCAGTTTAAATAACCAGCTCTTTTTCCCCCATTACAGCTGACAGTGCTGTTATTTGTCTGTGACCTCAATAAAACACACAAAATGTTACACATAACCCCTGATGCAAGAATAATGTACTTTCCCTATAACTGTCTGCACATCTGTGTCACTGACTATGTTCTTCCAGTAAAGATCTAAACAAAACTGCTAAATGTGCTTTGACAAGAAATCTAACAAATCAACACTGCCAAGATAAAATTGAAACACACTAAAGCAAATATCCTTCTAAGTATATCCTTGTGATAAATGTTGAGTTAATACTGTCTCCCTCCGCCCAGCAATCCCCTTAGCATAGCATACTGTCAATTTAAGAATCCATATTAGTATCATTGGTTGGGGATGACTAAAATATTACAAACAACACTGCTTCCCCTCTCAAAACTAGAAAACAGAAGCAACATTATGAAAGCTGAACAGGAAAATGAACTGACTGCTCTGAAGAGAATTAACTAACCTGGTTTGTAAAATCTGTAAGATAAGCATGCAAATATCACATGGCAGCACCATCAACAAACTAAATATATACTCATTTACAAGTTTATAATGTACATCTGCCTAAAACTAATAAAACAGCTCTACATTACAAGTCCTACTAACGAGAGGTTATGATGTCCAGATTTAGTTGAGAGGTGTTGTAAGAGGTGTTGATTCAAGGAAGGGAAGGGAATCACCTCCTCTATACCTTATTAATAAGCTCTAACTGTAACCATGTCCCGCAGAACTCATCACCTGATGTTGATTCTCATTTCTATAAGTGAGGGTAGACAACACCTCTCAGTATTATGCTAACCTAAAACCTCTTCAACAAAAACTGAACATTGAATCCCTCATATATGCAGGACTCTTGTATTAGAGTGATGTTACACTAGAGATGCAACTAATGATTATTATCAATGATTCATCAATTCATCCTGTTGTCTATAAAATGTCATGAAACAATGAAAAATACCCACAGCTCTTGCAGCCCAAAGTGATCCATTTAGACAGCTTGTTTTAAACAACCTACCAAAATCCATTGGTATTTAGTTTACTATCATATATGATACTGTCATTAGATCATGACATCAAAGAAGCTGGGAACAGAGACTGTTTGGCAAATTCTTGCTTGAAAAATGACAGAAGCTATTAACTGATTATAAAAGTAGCTGCTGATTAAGTTTCTGCCAATCAACTAATCGATTAAATGATTCCACCTATAGATGAGAAGAAAATAATATCACACCTCTCATTGCAATATCTTAATGACAGGCTGTTTTCAACTTAATAATCACTGCTTTCTGTATTTTGTCCAGCACTTCCATATTTATTGAAGTGTCCACCACACAAACAAAAAGCACAGTGAGTGATGTGACTTGTGGCACTGACAAACAAACGGCTTCTTTGCCCTTGGTCTGCTATGCTAACTGTAACTGGTGTCAGCTGGTTTGCAGGAACTCGGGACGCGACAGCGACGGCTCACACCGTCCCCCCCCCCCCCCCCCCCCCCCCCCCCCCCCACACACACACACACACACACACACACACACACACACACACACACACACACACACACATTGAACACAACTTACTCTGTTTGACTTCTCCTGAGTTGGAGTCCACCGGGGTACACGACGGACTGCTCACGGAGTTAGCTAGCTAAAGTCTCGCACTTCAGGGCTCACGTTAGCTGTCAACAAAAGTAGATGCTTCTTTGTTTGCCATTCCGTCGGTCTTCACATCTTTTCACAGACTGTTTTCATTTATCGCTCCCCTGCGACCACTACGTAGCATTAAACGACCTCATTGTGTTTTTGCTCGACGTGACATTCGGGTTCACTGTTGTCTCACCACTACCCCGGCTCACCCTGCAGTTGCCTCGACATACGAAACGATGACAGTAATAGTCCACTGTATGGAGATGGTGATGATGATGATGGAAGTGGTGGCAACGATGGTGAGGGCGGAGCAGGATGCCTGCAAATAGTTTAGCCTACTCTCTCACACTGACTCGGGGTTTGCTTCTTCCGTGTTTGTGACACGGAAACATTTTTCTTGTTGTGCAGAGGAATCCCCTTTAGTTAACACACAGCTCCTGCACGTTCTCCAGTGGCGGAGTGTAACTAAGTAGCCTACATTTACTCGAGTACTATACAATTTTAAGGTAGGCCTACTTGCACTTTACTTGAGTAATTCCATCTCGTGCTACATTACTTTATGCACGGGTTGCGAAAATCAGCTTAAGAAAAGTAGATTTAAAGCATCATCCCACAAAGTCAGATAGAGAGGGACAGGGGATTTCAGGTTGAGCACTTTCAAGCATAAAAAGTGCAAGTCAGTGAATTAATTATAATGCTAAAACAGCAATGATTTGTCCATTCATTTTTAATAACACGTTTTATAAATATGTAGGCTACCCAGATAGCAAACATTATTTGGCACGGATCGGGCCCGGAGCCATTATAAAATCTAGGCCAGATCCGCACAAAGAACCTGTGCCTTTGGCTTTTGGCACAATGGGCAAATACCGCCGCTGATCCGTTTCTTGAATCTCGGCCAGAACTTGGCTCCGGGCCGGATGGAATTTATTTTATGGTGATCTGGGCCAGATCTGTAGGTCTACTGGATCCGGACCAGATCCACTTCGGATCAAGTATGGATACAGGATCTGGCCCAGATCTGTGTTGTATCTGGTCCAGATTTGAGTCATATCTGGGCAAGTCTGGTCCAGATCCAATCCATACTGGATCCAGTACCTATCTGGTCCTGCATTTTCAAGCATAAAAACTGCGAGTCAGTGAATTAATTAAAATGCTAAAATAGCAATGATTTGTACATTTATTTTTAGTAACACGTTTTATAAAGTCTAGTATGTAGGCTATGTACCAAAAAATTAAACTGCAGAGGTAGCTCATATTTTAGATTACAGGTTTATGACGAGAACAATGCTAAAGAGAAAGGAGAGGTGAAATAAAAAAATAAAATAAAAAATGGAGTACAGCCCAAGAGGGAAAAATATGGATGAATAGGAGCTGTTGGTGCAAGGGCAAATAGACAAGGGGCACTGTCCAAAGAAGCTATAGGCAAGGCCACTTTAAACAAGTTTTCTCTGATCATTTGTTCTTAATCAAATATTAATAATCCAGTTTTTAATTCAGTGAAATTTAATAATTTTCTTTAGTTTATTTTCAATTTCCATCTAAGGACAGTGTTGGCTCATACATTATAATCGGCAGCATTGTGCTGGACAACTGAATACTTTGAATCAGCCAAGTGGCTGTTTGGATAACCTTAAACAAAGATATCTGAATAAATATTTTTGCAAGTGTTTGCAAGTTTCAGTACAAACGTGTTCCACTCAACCATAAAGTTACACTTCTGCAAAAGAGGGTTATAGATGGGGTTAATGTCAATACAACTTCTACTATTTCACTTCACTGTGGCCTAACTGACAACAAATAAAATGCTACTTACACATTAAGCATAAGTGGACCTAATAATAATGCAATGATAAAAAATAAATATTATAATCACTTAGAGCCATTCCTTTAGATTTTAAGAATATTTTGCTGATATTATTTTTATGCTTTTACTTGAGTCAATATGTTTTCTAGTGATTGAGAATTTACTGTGTCATCAGGTATCAAATACAAGTTATATTTTAATTTTCGGAAGATTTATATTTCATATTAAAAGGAATATCTTACTGGAATTATTGCAGTTTATAACAACAGCAGCAACTATTCCTCATAATGGGAGTAACAGAACAGCTTGACATTGTCAGAGAGCCAAACTGTGCTTACAGGGCTTGTTCTGATTGTTTCATTGCCATTGTCTTTTGGACAGTGTGTTACTGCTCTACTGCATCATTTTTACTATAAGAGACCACCAGAACTTCAGATAGAGCTCCAGATCTAAATGGCAAAAAGTCAGATCAGATGAAGTTAAGCGTATGCCTTTCCTTTCTCCAGTATTTACAAAGATTACCATCTTTGTAAATACTGTAATTATCTGGATTTATCTCTGACTGTACAGAATACATACAGCCAATGTTAAAAAAAAAAAAGAAAGTGTCATTCCGACATCCACATTATATCAGATCTTTTTTGCAGAGTACCAATTTGTTTTGTTCAGATTTGTTGTAGAGGGAGATGAAAAAAGTCACTGCAAGGAAATGTTTGGCTAAATAAAATAAATAAGTTACCATGTCACACCCCATTTTATGATCTTATTTACAAAATGGGAATAAATATTAACAGAGTTATTGGAGTCTGTTTTCTGCTTTAATGTGTAATAGCCTTGAGCAACAAGTGCAGTGATAATGTTGTAAGCATGAAAGCTGATTATTTTTTAGTTTTTTCCCTCGAAACTGGATTATATTTCAGCCTTACAATTAAAACCCCATATTGTGAACTAGTACATACTGTACCATCTCCCTAGAGAATGACTGACAGGTACTCAGAGAGGGTGGTTTTGATGACTATGGAATGATGTGATTATGGAGGTGGTGTGTCTGGCGGTGACTTAACCTCATGATATGACTCATCTTTCATAAGACTGGCTGCACTGGAAGAATTGGAAAACGGTTTGTTCCAGGATACTCACATGCTCCTCTTTTTCTTTTTTTCTGATATGAACTCCTGCACTCATTCACTTTTATTCGTAACTTATATTGTAACTGATAGCACGTTCTGTCATCTGATGGATGGCTGTCAACACAGATGCTATTAAAGTCATGTTTTGGCAGAATAACTGTAACAAATTCACTAAATACTGGCAGATGTCTGGCTCACTATCTGTGTTTGTATGTGTGGTCCCTCTGCTTACAAACTGCATATTCAAGTTTATTGGGTCTTTTGGGTCCATCCACCCACTGACTTTCCTCACATGCTTTCTCTTTTGGATTAACTCAGTAAATACATATTTTGTGTGTAGGGTTGTGTGTGTGTGTGTGTGTGTGTGTGTGTGTGTGTGTGTGTGTGTGTGTGTGTGTGTGTGTGTGTGCGGTTGGCATTTGGAGTTCTGCCTCTTCTTTGCGAAACAGAAATCAAACAATGCTCAGTATGTTTAAGTTCTTGTAGACTAACTCTCCTGTGACTTCTGTCTCACCTCAGGCGGTTCCTGTGGACCGCCAACGTCAGTCTCATCTCCACTGCAGAGTTTACTGAGCATTATTGACTAAGGAAGTGAAGTACATTTCACAATAAACCACAGGCGCTGCATATTCTCCACGACAAATGGAGGTGAAGTTCTAACCTCACTACTTCACATGAAATACAGTGAGAAATCTGAACTACCAAAAAGGCTCACAGACAGCAGGCAGCAACCCCAACATATGAAACGCTCTCTTTTTGCACATCAGAAGCTTCAATATTTAGTTGTTGGGGTAGTTATAGAAAAACTAAACTGTGCAGCTCTGAAAGTGATGGAGCTGCTGTAGATTGTGTGAGCATTATCACCACCAAGCGGTTGTTTTTTAGTATTGCACCTCTTTGATGATGCTGAGTTACACGCTCGCTTGCTTATGTAAAAACCCACGGGTGAAGTAGCGGCACTGAAGGGGTGAATCAGTCCATGCGCAGCAACAGACCCGCTGCCTCACGTTCAGGCCATCGGCAGGAAGCCACAGGAAGTCGGGTTGACCGTCCAAAAGATGCATCTCATCCTCCTGCATGTGTGTAGCATCATCAACGTCTGTCAATGACGGTGGTTAAACTGTGAAACGTCAGGCGAGTATAGAGACCCACTGTTCTCTAAAAGTTAACTGTGCTTCTGGACCAAGAAAAGCAGCGTTTCCCCACCCGTTGGATTCATCATGACGGGATGAGCCTGCTGTAAAAGGTGGGGCTGGATCATCGTGACCATGTGTGCTCTCCCTCTCTCATCCTTTCTCTAGTACTTAACTGTACTGCACAGATTTAGCTTCATCACTCAAGTGCAGACTAAAGCCCACTCATGATGATGATGATGATGATGATGATGATGGAAGGATGTGGGAATTGTGATTTGGCTTTAAATCAATTGCTATAGGCCCAATGTATATAGTGTCACTTTTATCATGGTTCAATGTCAATATGCTCATTGTTTAAACTACAAGAAGCAGAAAAAACCAGTAACATATTTGTCTTCGTACTAACAGACAATTATGGGATAATAAAGCTACATTAAAGCTAACATTTCTGTATTTACACACTAACAAAACTGTGAACTAACTTGGTTTTTTTTTTTTAAATTAGACAGACCATCATGTCAGGCTCCTCTGACACTTTAAAGTTTCATCTCCCCACCCACGGCGACTCCATCCTCGGCAAAATGAACGCTCTGAGAGAGGATCGCCGCTTCTGTGATGTCACACTCCTCCTTGGTGGTCCTCAGGGCGCCACTGTCCAGCCTCTCCGCTTCCACGCTCACAGAGTGGTGCTCGCAGCATCCTCCGATTTCCTCCGTGACCAGTTCCTGCTCCACGAGGGCCGGGCAGAGCTGAGTGTGGGTGTGGTGTCCAGCGTGGAGGTTGGTAAGAGACTGCTCCTGTCCTGCTACACCGGGCTCCTGGAGGTACAATATGATCTACAGCTTCTCTGAACTCTATACAGTTATAACAGAGCAGAATATCCAGAATATATAGCCACATCCTCAGGTTTCCTGTTTTACTGTGCAATCAAGATTAAATTAAAAACACATAAAAAAACAAGGTGTCAGAATGACAGGATAAAAGAACAGTATCAAGAGTTGTCGAATCAAAACAGAAATAAGGAACAAACATGCTGTGACAACAACAAGAGTGAGTGGTATGATATGAAAGTGATATGAAAAGTTATAGATGACTGAGAGGACTTTAATCAGGGTTATAGTTGTCTGGTGTGCATGTTTAAAGTCTGCAAGGGGAAGTTTGATTTGAATCTTGTGTTGTTTTTTTCTTTGTTGTTTTCCTTGATTTCCATGATATATCTATTACTGCTACAGGTACCTCTGAGGGAGCTGGTGAGCTACCTCACTGCAGCCAGTGCGCTTCAAATGAGCCAGGTGGTGAAGAAATGTTCCCAGGCTGTGTCCCTGTACCTCAATCCAACTCTGGCTTTCTTGAAACTGGAGGGACCATCAGAAGAGAAGGAAATCCTGCAGCCAGACAGTGGCTGGCCAGGCCCCAGTTCAAAAAATCAGGAGGAAAGGGATGCAGCCCAACCCAGCACCAGTATCCAGGAAACAATTACCGAGGGAGGGGGAGCGATTGTGATTCAGTCCAAGTTGAGGGTGAGTCAGGCAGCCAAGGTGCATAATCAAGGACTGAGAGAGGTTAGAGGGGATAGGAGGGTGGTTAAAGCTAAAATAGAAGACGCAGCATGTTGTCTCAACATGCTTGAGTCAGAGGACGGTGGAGGCATCCTGGCTGTTCACACAAGCAAGCCATCCTATCAAGTTCACCACATTACAGAAGCCTTAAAATGTAATCTACACCCTCCTACAGCTGTCCGAGATCATATATCCTCCACAACCATGGGAAGTTCTGCTCAACATGAAGAGGTGGCGGACAGCTCCCGAAGCCCGGATGAAACTCTCTCAGTGGCAGCTCAACTGCAAGAACGTGGAGAGCTGATGGATTCCAATATATTCGGCCTCTCTCCAGCACATCTGTCAAAGAGTCATTGTTCTGGAGATGAGCTGACAGATGATTCAGACTGCAAATTGGTCCAGAGACCATACCTGTGCAGGAGGTGTGACAGAGTCTTCCAGCACTTGGAGAGCTACATGGGGCACTTGAAGGAACACAGACAGTACCTGTGTTTGGTCTGTGGGAAAGGCTTTTCCCAGAAGAGTAACCTGTCTCACCACATACACGCCCACACTGGTGTCAAGTCTTTCAGATGCCCGTTGTGCCACAAGACATTTTCTCAGAAAGCCCCACTGCAAGACCATCTCAACCTGCATACAGGGGACAGACCCCCTAATTGTAACTACTGTGCTGTGCACTTTGTGCACAAGCCAGGCCTCAGACGCCACCTGAAGGATACTCATGGTAAGAGTAGCCTGCAAAACTTGCTTGAGGATGCTTTGCACTGACAATGAAGTCGCACTTTTAGTTTATGTTTAGTTAATGCAGTTGGTCTTAATAATTGTTTAAAGATGCCAGAACACACAATAAGCAATATGTCACAAATTATCCTGACATTTAGGGTAATAGAGAAAGGTATGTCAATTAAAAGAAATACATAATTTTGTGTTACATAGATTTTGAGCAAAAAAAGCTGAGTGCAGATGATCTCCCTTCCTGCTACATCAGTGTCTTCCATTACACAGAGTGAGAATCAATGAGTTAATGCATTTGCATTGTTACATTTAGTCAATGGAAAGTAGTGGGTTGAGGGACCCTATGTGCCTTGTGCAGTGTTTTCCTGATCTCTGTGGATACCGTCTAGTGAATCACATCTAGTAGCGTGCAGTGTACAAATTCCATTATGGTATATCATCTGCCTTGTATAATAGTAGATGCAGTCACATTGAGGGTTGAGATCGACATTGTTTCCAACACCTCTGAGACAGCTGCTGCATTTTATAGTATGTACAGACAAGAAAATATGAGCCTCTGTTCCCTCTTCAACCAAAGATTAGTCTATAACAATTAGATGAGATAGATAGATAGATAGATAGATAGATAGATAGATAGATAGATAGATAGATAGATAGATAGATAGATAGATAGATAGATAGATAGATAGATAGATAGATAGATAGAAAGAAAATCACTGCTTCACCATTTGACCCCACTGAAATTGCGTGCAGCTCGCTGAGCATTACGTTATAAGTGAGTGGGTTGTCCCACATGGCTGAGAGGGTTTCCACGCTCTCTCTAACTCCGTTCCTTCCCTTCACATCTCTCCTTTTCTCTTTCTTTTATCCCTTCGGCCCAGAAATGTCATTGTCACTCATCTCAGTGAATGGAGCACTAGTTGTCGTCCTCCTCAGGGCATCCGAGGCGCCACAGGCAGGAAATTTGTGTGTCTGTGTGCAGACAAATAATGAATGCACAGTGGAGTGCGCATATTCGGTACAAAAATGACTGTGACTATGTGAGTTTGTGTGAGTGAACAAGAGAGCCAGAGAATACACAGACATATAGTCAAAGATGCACCAAAGAAAATGTGTATGAAAAGTGTATCCACCAAATTCAGCTTGAATTTAAAAGTGAAAGCCACATCATACCCCAGAACAATGTGCACACAAAACAGTGATATTCTCATCTGTGAACATAAGTCACACGTCATCTGTGATAGGATGTTGATGGAATTAGCTGAACAAATAATTTACACTTAATTTGACATGTATCTGCCTGGAGTAGGTCAAAATACATCCATGCACACAGAATTTTACACTTTAACACACACAGACAGACATAAAATGTGGCATTCAGGGTACCTCCATTATGAACGAGAGACAGAGGTATAAAATATGAGGGTGATGAAGGCAATGGGAAAGATAGTAGATAGTAGATACAAAGATGGGAATGAATAAAAGAAGAAAAAATGAAATAAAAGTCATTAGGATATTGAGAAAAGGCATTTTCTTCTGTCTTATAATAATTAAAACCTAAATTTTATACGCATGTGTATGACCATTACTTTACCTGTTTACTCTGATGATAGCGGGATATATGGTTTTCACAAGAGGTCAAGATGAGCCACAAGGAAGAAGCATGAAGCGAAAGAGCAGTCCCCATCCCTCCTCCTAACCCACAGCTGCTTCTGTAGAGCTGAGTAGAGCTGTTCAGTGGCCAACTGATCAAACAGCGGTTGGTCAGTTGTGAGTGTGTGTAACTGTGTGTGTATATAGAACAGGCAATTCCTGAGAAAGATGCTCTCAGCAAGACTACCTTTGAATAATAAAACTCTAAGCATCACAGTGAAATGTGTTTCTGTCTGATGTTTCTCCAAAGCTAGAAATCACAATAATCATCTTTCAACAACATGGAAATTCAAACAACTATTCAGACACTCAGTACAGCTGAGGCAGATTTGTTTTTATTGATTTTTATGTTCTGTGCGAATAACAGCTTAATTTTGTGGCCATAGATGTGACATAGATGACCAATTATTATAGACTAATTATTCTGCTTTTTTATTTAATTGAGTTTTTCTTTAAAACTTCTCTGTAATGACGGCCCAGTACAAGGCCCACTGGGGATCATCTCGTTTCATCGTGTAAAAGAGATTTTGTGTGACAACAAAAGAAACAAGTAGCGTTTTTTGGAATTGCCTGTGATTTTCTGCAATCAAAAAAGACTCACTATTAAGGGCCTGGGTTTCTTGAAAAATCTATGGCACTGTGTTAGTTTTGTCAAGATATAAATGAAAGGTGAGGTGTTAAAAATGAATTTGTGCTTTTACTACAGTGAGCTGACCTCCTGATCCCACGTTTGCAACACTGACTGGCCACTTTGATAATAATCAGCCGCTCTGAGTATGCCAACAGCTCATTCCAGACGGCGAGTCACACATGAGTGAAGCACCCAAATAAAACATTCAGATAGTTAGGTCCAATTATTATTTAACTTATCCAGACTCATTGACAGGCTCATATGAGATTGAGTTCCTTCCAGTCCCAGATGCACTACTTAGTAGCACAGAAATGACTTATTCTTTAGCCTCAGTCTCCATCAGTTTTGGTGAAGGAATAATGCATCAAACCATAAAGAACCTATGAAGACTGTTGCATTTGATGACAATAAGGTTGTGGCCAGAACTGAGCCCAGAGAGAGCAGCACAACAACAATTTTCTGCCCTGATAAGCAGACTTTAGGATTAAAGTTTTTATTCTCTATATAGAAAGCATATAACATGGTTACAGCTGAAAAATATGATTTTGCACATATGGTAAACTGTAATCATATTATATAGGCTTTCCTCTCCTGTAGTGGACAGCAGCTCCGTAAAGTATGACACAATTATAAACACCAGAGGTAAATGGCCACATGGTCAACGAGCCAGTTAAATGCTATGGAGATGCCTGGCTAAATCCATTATAACGTGCAGGATGAAGCTATCTAGCTAATAGGATTACAACTGTAAGCTAGTCAACATAGTCCATTGTTTTATTGACCACTACAAGCACTACAAACAGCAATAAATGAAAGGCAACTGGATTATTGGATTTGAATATATTCACTTACTTTAAATGTAATAATAGCCTAATAATTCAAATTTAATTTAAGTCAATTCAAAATATTTTTTTAGACACGTTATATGCTTTGGTTACGGGAGAGTAAACAGAGGTGGGGAAGGCACCCTGTGCTGAGGCATGTTTTTTCTGCTACTTCACTTCTCTAAACGCAGAGCGACAATAAAGCGAGCGGGAACTACATGAGTTTGTCAGTGTGTGAACTTCCTCTCGACACGCGCACTTGTCGAAGCGCATCCTCTGCTACTGCTGCTGCTGCTGCTGCTGTTCTGCCTCTCGGTCTGTTCCTTTAAAACCAGACAGCCCACGCCTCGAAAAGCGGCTTGTTCCGGCTTGCCCCTTTACATCTTTTTTATCCTTGCTCGCTATTAAAATAGTGCCCTGCGCTGCTCCTCTGACAATTACCTACAAGCCATTTTTGTTAAATCGTCGGATCGAGCTAACAAAACCGCGTCACCGGGGCCGAAGTATGGATGATGCGTAGCCGTGCAGCAGCTCTCTGCCTGTGCATCCCGGTGGTGAGTGCGAGGCGCAGTTCAGGCACCATCACCGGCGGAGCGATACAACCATCTCCTCTCAGCCCCGGTTTGTCAAGCTGAGGGTGTGTGGCTCGCTGTACCTGAGTTGAACGTGTCCATCACGTACTAAAGGGGGGCAGAGGATCAAAACTGGACCAAGGGACCTGTGTCTAATGCTCTGAGATGCAGTGCCAAATCGCTCTCGCCTCAAGAACTGTCTCCCTGGGCTGGCTGCTGCGGTTGTTTTGCATCTGATGAAGATTGTTTTTTTTATTATCATTATTTTGATGCGCTCCTGTGGATGTCTATGAATATGTTTATCCTGGTGCTCTGGTATAGTGCGTGAGGTAAGTGACTTATCCAGAGGTGCGCGCTACTTTCTCCTGCACCTCTAATTGAGATTTTGTTTGATGTGTGCAAAGCCCGTTTACTTGTTTTTGTTTTCCTCCGCTGAAGATCAGAGATCCTTTAGCACCTACAGATTTCAGAAATTATATATACCCCTGGAACTATTCAGCTCCCAGCTCATCACCAATTTCTGGAACTGGTGCTGATGGAATATTACAAGAAGCAGGTTGTATTGAAATTATGGGCCCGTATCTTATAGTCAGTTGCCAATGCAAACCAGGGTTGATTTTAGAAAGAGTTGAGGCACTCATTGAATGCTCTAAATGCAGCATGAAACTGTAGATATGCTGCTGTAATGGTGGAGACTGGTTGGTGCTACTTCCCAAGCATGGTGATAGGAATTTGTGCAAATTCATAGAGCAACATCACTTAAAGTGATTCCTGAGCTGAAAGCTGGGTAGTTTTAGCTCAGGTGTTGCATATTATTTACTGTAGCCTTCAGCCTGAAATGCAGCACTGTCATCATAAAGTTTAAGTATGCAGCAGCCTGTCATGACGGAGGTTACTCTATAACCTGCTGATTTGCAACTGGAAGCAACCTGATATTCTGACAATATTATCGAAGGCTGTAACAAACTGATGGTTCTCTAAGACTGCATATAGCTCCTGTTACTGCAGACGCATCTCACAGGCCTTTAATGTATATATGTTGTATAATATAGCAGCATCTGAGCTATATGTTTGCCCTGCCTCCCATCCAGACACTACCCCCACACACTGTGATGACAGGCATTATGAATAAATAATCTCACAGACCCACATATCCCTACTGTACACTCAAAAACAAGTGAGCAGACATGGTGAAACCACTGTAGTAATCCTGTAATAAATTATGGAGCAGCACATTGCAAATATCACAGGAAAATACCCACTTTGCCACCATTGAAACTCGTGTCTATAGAAAAACTAAATTCTAAATGATGTGTATGAAGGTGTGTGATGTGATGTTATGTCATTTCTGCTTGTTCATTTTGTTATCTATACACTTCCCAGCGTGCTGTTTACTGGTGTTTGTGTGCCTGTTGAGAGTCTGTCAAGAGATTAACAAGCTTCGACAGTTCTTAGTGTTAAAGTTTAACTTTCTCTTCATCATTTATGTGCACACTGAGTTGACAGGCATTGTTTTCACTTTACAGTCGAGAAGTGCTGCTTCCCAACCCAACAGAAAATAGGAAGCTTAGAGTTTTTGTTCATATAAACACAATCTTATTTAATTCGTTGCACTTTGTTATCAACATTGTAAGACTCGGGCTCAATTTACTGTTTGTTCTTCTTAGCTTGTATGACTTTAAACTGACAGTTAAGTATTTCAGGGTTTTGTTTTTTTTCAGCAATGTGGTGGGTGTGAAGTTTCAGTGTTGTGCTGAAACCCCACTATGTTGTTCCCAGAAGGCTGTGCAGTTGGGTTTATGTTAAAATTCAGATTGTACTGCATGTTGCTGAGGGGGCTGCGTGGGTCATGCAGATGTACTGTAGTTGGGGGTGGGGGGTTTAAAAGGTCTTTAGCACATTTATGAAAGTGAAGCAAAGTGAGTTGTCATAAACAAAGCTGGCTCATTAAAACAGTGTGTATGTGTGTGTGTGTGTGTGTGTGTGTGTGTGTGTGTGTGTTTCATAAAATGAGTGAACTACAGCAGTAATACTGTCTTGCAGAATGCAGAATTTACTGTGGTCATTGTTTTGTACTGATTAGTGTCTTCAGTAATAGTAACTCAGTTATTCAAAAGTTTTTGTGTATTATCTGCGTCTCAGGTGAAGACACCAACCCGTCTCTCTCTCTCTCTCTCTCTATCTGTCTCTCTCTCCCACACACACACACACACACACACACACTCACTTGCTTCATGGAATGTTCTAATTCGGGGGTCTCAGTGACGGTGAGAAGGAGTCAGCGGTGCTCATATTACTTCACCTCATGCTCCATGGTGGTGTGTGAGTGTATGTGTGTGTAGTGTGTATGTCCATGTATCCATTTATGATCTCTTTTTCGTGTGCACCTCTGTGTGTTCATGTGTAACAGAACAGTTTCTGGGGATGATATGGGCATGAGTGTTCATCCATCAGATGACGCGACGCTAATTCAACCACAATGAGACAGCTCCTTCTTTATCTCTGCTACTGGTTGTTGTGGCTCTACCAACTGGCCAATTCTTTTACTTTTAGATGACTTTTTGATATTTTCTCACCTTTAGATGACAGTTTGTTGTCGAGATTGGCAGGAAACATGGAGGGAGAAAAAGAGGAGGAAGAAAAAACAGCTCCCTGAGATTTTGCATTTCTATGGTGTGCGTCTTAGACGCAATGAAGAAGCTCCAAGTCTGTAGCTGTCACAGCTAATCTATCTCGTCACTTTGTCAAATACTTCAAACAGCTTATTAAGTTTCTAATTTTGTATAAACTGGCATTGTTTGGCTTAAAATCCTAATACTTTACATGAAATGGCATACAATTAGTACTTTACATTAGTCCCTGATGTCTCTCTCTGCAGATACTGGGGTACATTAGAGGTAACTGTGTCACCTCACTCTACTGGGCTGACAGAAATTGTTGAGTAGGAGTTACAAAGTGACAGTTAAATGTCATGGCACAGCACAATCAGAGACTAATGCCCCCAAGGATGCACAGAGAAAACACCATATACACACACACACACACACACACACACACACACACACACACACACACACACACACACACACACACACACACACACACACAAGCACACACACACACACACCCACACACACACACACACACACACACACACACACACACACACACACACATGCACTCACACTCACACTCACACTCACATTAGGTCAAAACAACCACATCCCTCTATCATTACATGCACAACCTTAGCTCTTACTCAAACTATAACCTGATCCTTCATGTCTAGTGGGTGTGTACCGCTTTGATAAGCCTCCCATTGGCCGACTGCTGTATTCTGCTTCCTTCCGTGCTCCCTTTCAGCTGCAGTTTTCAAAGTCCATGTTTTTATGAGAAACATTCACAACAAAGGCTCAAGCTAACAAGCTACATAATGCCTGAATACTGAGGTAAAATCTTGTATCATTCACAATGCTGAAGCCATGTGAAAGATCAAAAATATTTCACCTGTGGAATGATATTTTGTAAGCGCTCTGGTAGGCTGAGCACAGTTACGTCCTTATGTTTCCTTTAAAGCATCATGTGAAACAACTGTTTTTTGTCAGCTGCATACCAGATTAATTCTACCTGTTTTTTTTCTACCTGACCTTTTTCATTCGCTGGCGCTGCTCAAACATGGTGGGAAGATCTGGCAATGTGAGAACATCAACCTTTACCCTTAAGTTAACCTAATTTTAACCCAATCATAAACCTAAACCTAAGTCCAAACGATAAAGACCGTTGAAAAGTGAGGACGGCCTGAAATGTGAAAAACATCTCGTACCTCAAAGTTCTGGAGAACACTCTCAAAACAATTTCTTTCTTTCTCTTTCTGTCTGAGACATGCCAAAGGAAACTCCAGATGCCCTCCCCCACTCAGACGGGGGCCAAGCAAGGACTCACTGTCCTGAGCCAGATGATAGCTCGCCAACTGTTGGCTGTAAAGACACAATGTACTTCTCATCCTCCGCTCAGTAGAGTGGGTGGCTCAACAGGCCAGTACAGCCAATCATTGCTAAGGTCTACAAAGCCTTCTTTCAACAATTTGAGG
Source organism: Seriola aureovittata (assembly GCF_021018895.1). Lineage (NCBI taxonomy): Eukaryota > Metazoa > Chordata > Actinopteri > Carangiformes > Carangidae > Seriola > Seriola aureovittata. The sequence goes on along the minus strand of NC_079381.1, from coordinate 11,741,526 downwards.
GATATTTTGCTCTTAAAATTGGACGTGTAATGTGATGCGTCTGTCTTGATGCTGGGGTGTGTTTAAAATGGCACATCCTCAAGTTTCCCTTCACTTCAAAGCATGGAGTAATGCGCTCTAGGTACCCAACTGCAGGCACAAACAAGTCAGAGAGAATGAAAACAGAGCTCAAAGGTTGATTTCCTCATTTTAAAATAATCAGCTAGGGAGAAGAGCCTGATGAGGAAGTTGAGGTCTGCTGTAATAATACAGCACACCCACCTTTCCCTGTCACAAGACTGGACTTATTCATGACTGTGGGGGCTTCTCTTGTGTGTGCCTGCATGTTGCATGCTTATGCACATGAGTAATGATCCATTCATGCAATTACTGGAAGTTTTGTGTACCATCATATTCTGTAGTCCCCATGTCATGTGGGGTGTTAATGCATATTTTAATGTTACTGCGATGTGGCAGTGTTAAGGGTAGTGAAGGCCCACTGTGTGTGTGTGTGTGTGTGTGTGTGTGTGTGTGTGTGTGTGTGTGTGTGTGTATGTGTGCAGGAATAATTTCTGCACAGAGACAGACAGGCAGTGGTAGAGCGCGAGCTAAGGCCAGGCTTCTCATATTCTGCCAGGGACTCTCTGTTGAACAGGATGTAGCAGTTGCTCAGAGCGGGAACAGGTGGCCGTCAACGTGACTACAGCAAGTGAATCACGGTTAACAGTTGCCCCTAGAGTTTGCACCACTCCCTGATCTTCAAGCTTACAGAGAAAAAGGGGAGTTTTATCCAGGCTCCCGAGCCAAGATAAGAAATCCCCACCATCTTTGCCCATACCCCCCACCCTCCCATCCCCTCCCACTCTTCCTCACACGGTGGTTCAGCACTTTGTGGGCTACAATAGCTGTAATTGGTGTTATATTTGGGCTCCTCGCGGAAGGAAATATGACCCACGGGGACAGAGCGGAGGTGTCCACGCGGCCGAGGAGGCGACGCTGGCACCGCGTGCAGCGGGCAGTTTGGAAGGTGCGTAGAACTGGTGTAATAATTGGCAGGTCGCCATAGATAGGCTATATATATACATATATTTATACATATGATACGGTGGATATTAAAATAAATTCTGTGATGAATGATGGTATATTTGTAGTTTAATGTGGCGTGCGTAATGCGGATAGTTCCTCTTTCTCTTTCCATTGGACCTTCTCTTCTAACGCGTTCATGTTGTAAAGAGACTGTTGTAAGTTATTTTTCCATATAAGTTTGTTTTTCAGGCTCAGACAGTTCTTCCAAAACGTAGTGGGGGTGGGGTGGGGTGGTGGTCTTTATTTTGGGTTGGTATTGTTCCAGACGAGTAGCATGGTTTTTTCATGGGACACAGACATACACTGTAGTGATTTGACAAATATCCTAAATATACATCTTGTTGTTAACAGGTTGGGTTCTGTGCACATGTAGGGGATATAGGATGCACAAGCTCTCACATTGGCTGCAGCATATTTTCAAATCAGTTAAGCTAGGTGATTTGTCCTCTCTAATCTCAGTTATTCTCTCTTTTTTTACTTCTTTCTCGCTCTCTCTTTCCCTGTGGGTGTGTGTGTGTATGTGTGTGGGCATTATTTTACTGTATCTCTAACCCCATTTCCATAGATAATTTCCAAGCTTTTTTGTGGCACCTGCTCTCTGAGGGTACCTGCTGTTATGTCTGGTGAGCAGTTTGAACAGATGCAACAGGCTCTGAAAGCAACAGGTGCTGGCTGTCTGCACGCTGTGTCCAAAACACTTTGCATTATTGAGTCAAAAGGATAGTGATGTTCTTTTTTTTTTTTTTTTTAAGTTGGCCTGTATTTATGTAAGATTTTGCTTTCAGTTAATGGGAGGATACATGAAACAGCATACAGGAGGTCACAGAAAGAGTAACAAAATACCCTATTGTACTGTACCATTACGTAACAGGAGGCACATTTCCTGGTATGGCATGTTTTCAAAAACTGTACAGAGTGGAATATTTGAGTAAGAGTGACTAGAATTCAACAGAATTCAGAAAGTATACAATCAAACGAAAGCATGAATCATGAATCATCATAACTCTTATATTATATGTGAGTGGTGTTGTTATTGTGGGTTCATCACCCATAAGCAGGATGGTTTTAAAGCTGCAGATATCAACAGGCAAAGCTGTAGGTTTGTAAAGGGGGCTCATTTAGATCTGATGACTACTTCACTTCGCTTCTCAGTAGGCTCTGCAGTTCTTTGAATTTCTGAGGCTTTAAGACACAATACTAAAACATAACACCGTTACCAAAATATGAATCATGCATTCATGTGCTTTGGTGTGGAGGTGTGGGTCAGTTGAAGCATGAGTCTCTCCCCCCTCTTGACAAGAATCACCTTCAAATGTTTCCCCTAGCAGGGAATGATGTGTTTAAAGATTATACTGAGAGCCCAAATATATAAATAATCTGTTATTAAAGTTTAGGTTTGCCATTAACTCAAATTTCCTAGCATGTTGGTCAGTTCAAAAAATCTGTGCTAAATAAAGGATTTGATTTAAATGCAGTGTTAGCTTTGTCAAAATATAGAAAGTAAAACTAAAATTAGTGTCTACAGAATATTTATTTATCCTAATTCCTTCCATCCATTTAGAAGTTTACTTTTTGGTGGTGGTGGGGTATATTTTTTATTTTCATTTCTCTGGATCATGTATTTTAGCATTGTGTCTGGTTTAATACAGTCCTCTGGACTGTCCCCAGCAAATAAACTGAATGAGAGTCCGTTGTAAAAGATGTTTTGGAACATTTGACATAAACAGAGATTTTGGCCTACAAACAGAAAGTTGGTATTATTCAGCCTCATCTGTCTCAATCTCTAGATACTGTCTGTGTTTATCAACAGTCTGTGCAATGATTTACTCATGCACTATTGTTATGATTCAACATGAGCTCAGCCTTTATTAGACAGAAGAAGAGGATATGTTTTAAAGAGTAAAATTGGAAGCTAAGATGATTCCGTCTGACTGATTTTGCTCTCAAATTATTGCTCAGTACGCATTCCTGGAGTTTAATTTTTGGGCTCTATGGGAGATAATTCGTCTCCACCCCTGTTCTTAAATGATCTTTTTCCTTTTGTGCTCTTACAACATATATTACTCTGTTGATGTAGAAAACAAAACTGTGCTCAAACAGCTGGTTTGCTGTCCTATATTTGTTATGGATTTAGTGTAATTAAATTAATTTAGTTTTTCTTCTTACTGTTAGGAGGGTAGAATCAGTTTATCATAATATTTCAGTTATTAGAGTCCAGCATAGCAACATTAGGCTAATTCTGTGTACATATATATATATATTTATAGACTTGGACTTGATACAGTACAAATTGTGTTCACAGAAAGGTCTTTATGTATTTCCTGTTAATGCAACATGGGTTGAGATTGTGGCCACTTCTTATTTTATAGAGAATTAATAAATGTATGACTTTTATAATGAACGAGACTGAAGACTGCCTGTGTGCTCAAAGAGTAATAATATTAATGCTGCTCCTTCAACTGTTGGACCCTAGGGATTGAATGATTATCGGATGCAATATTCAGCATTTTTCTGATTATTGGAATTTTTTTTTTACCTATAACCAATTTAAAATGCGCTACTTTGGCTGTAATGCAAACACTTGTCCCTGTCTATAGTCTCCACCCTGTGGTCTGGAATGATGACCCACCCACTGCAGCATCCGATTGGTTAGACTTCACGAGTAGTAGCATATCACGCTGAGCAGCTGCGGTTGGCAAGTGGAGTTGTGTGGTGACGGCTAGACAGCAGACGTCGCTGAAGTTGTAATAAACATCACAATCCTGTACAGTGAAGTTACAACAACACCACACTCTGACGAACAGGTTCATCTGTTGATCCAAGACACATCGAGCAAGAGAGAGAGAGAGAGAGAGAGAAGCCAATGCTAATTGCTAAGCTAAAGTAACTAGCTAACTACTACTAGTACTGCTACTAATACAACAGTCCTGCAGTATATTATAATGATAAGATTATAATGTTTAGTTTGTAATAAAATAGTTTTAGACAGTTGTTGATTCAACTGTATGATCAGACGTGAGTGAACATCCTTGTTTGGTACAGGACCCAACAAAAATCACAACAACCTTTTTTTTTTTCTCAGTGAAAATGCAAAGATTACCATTCCAACTGAAATCGTGACTCGTATCACAATCGCAATATCTGCCAATATAATTGCACTATGACTTTCGCATATTGTTCAGTCCTATTACAAAGTACAAAAGGAGTGTAACGCTTTTCATTTATGCTGTACTAGCTATTGTGGAGGTTATATTATTGTGATGGCAAGCACAATAGGATTATGTTCTTATAGTGTTGAGTAATGCCATATGGTGTTTTTTTTCTACAGTATTTTTCATGCTGGTCAGTGCACAAAAACTATCACTAATTAACTCCAACCCCAAGTAAGCAGTATATTATAAGCAGCTATAAGAACATTTTAAGTGTCTATTAATGTACAGTGATTTAAAGATTCATATATTTCCATATTAAATTATTACAGCTGTGTTTTATCATATTCTCATTGATTATTTGTTTATATTACCAGCATCCAGATATGGGTGTTTCACAGGAAAACAACTATTGACAATTCAATTACTATACATCATTATGTCCTGTCTCTCACAGTCACCGTCGGCGAGCAGGTGCTGTTGTCGGGGCTCGTTGACATGCATTCCCCCTGAGCTTGGCGACGCCTCCCTCAGTGGTGTGGTGGCAGAATGCCAGTGCAGGCAGCCCAGTGGACAGAGTTCCTGTCCTGTCCCATCTGCTACAATGAGTTTGACAGCAGCGGCCACCAGCCCATCAGCCTGGGCTGCTCCCACACGGTGTGTAAGACCTGCCTACACAAACTGCACCGCAAAGCCTGCCCCTTTGATCAGACACCAATCAGCACGGATATCGACATGCTGCCGGTCAACTGTGCCCTGCTGCAGCTGGTTGGAGCTCAGGTGAGTCAGGAAGAGTGGACATGTGTTTATGCATGGGTCAATTGAGAGGGTCACAGTGAGAAAAACTCAAACTTTTGTCCCCTGTCTGTGTGTTTAAATGTCTTGTGTTCTTGTGTGTGCTATGATCTGTGCGCCTTAGGTTCCAGATGTGCAGCCCGTGAGCCTGAGTAGTGCGGCAGAGGTGGAGCACTATGAGGTCTGCAGGGTGTGTGTAGAAGAGCTGGCTCTCTTCTTAAAACCTATCAGCGGAGCAAAAGGTAGTGTGTGCGTGTTTGTGTGTGCACGTAAGAATTTGAGATCTGTGGACATTTGCGAAAGCGAATTAAGCTCTTGGTATGTAATGTGAGGGGGCTGCAGCTGAGCTGCCTGTGTAACTTGGCATTCATGCTTCTCACACTTGTCATGACGCCTGAAAGCTTCTATACTTTTACAGTACTGATGGAAAATTCAACTCTCTGCGTAACCAGATAAGAAATGTTAACTTTACTAAAACTGACCGGTAGTTCCGGTTCTTAGTGCAGCCAATTCTGGGTGACGGTGCCATGGTAGCATTCATCATTCTTGGTTAATAACATCATTTGGACAATTGACACGCATAAATGACAAAAAAGAAGGAGGATTTGGTGGTGAGGTTAGATGTAAGAAGAAGCTCTAAGGCTCATCCCTTCCAAGAAGAGGCCTTTAAATCCACAGACAGAGCGTGTCATAATAGACCTATCTGCTCCACTCTTCTTTTTGGGTTGGAGGATAAGGATTTCTTTGTTTCATTGTTTGATCCAATTGAATATGGCCAATAACTAAAGTATATGTTCTCATTGTGAAGAAGCTCCACAGATACACTCTTTTACCACAGAGCTATCACCTACTGCAGGGGTGGCGACCCTGAGTCCGAGCGTGCTCAGTCGGCCCATGCAGAGGAAGCTGGTGACCTTGGTGAACTGCCAGCTGGTGGAGGAGGAGGGCCGTGTGCGGGCGGTGCGGGCGGGCCGGTCGCTGGGGGAACGAACGGTAACAGAGCTCATTCTGCAGCACCAGAACCCCCAGCAGCTCTCTGCCAACCTCTGGGCAGCTGTGAGGGCGCGTGGATGCCAGTTCCTGGGACCTGGTGAGTGCGAATGCCAAACAGAGGAACGCATAAATCTGTGAGGCAACGTTATACATGTCATGTGTAAGACATGAATGTAACTAATGACATTTTAGACTGATTCAACAAATTTCATTGTTTCATAACTGTGAGTGAGACTTGCATAATGATGCATAAGGATTAAGCTTTTGGATCTTGTCTTGTAAATATCATCAACAAGACATTTAAAACTATCATTTAGGTTTAAAAGTAATGAAGGCTGCTGTGGACTACTTTACTCACCTTAAGCTTTTTGTGACCTGTAAAATGAGCCACGCAAAGTTTTGAGAACATCTTGTTTGTATAAGTATAATTTTTATAAATAATTCACCCTTTTCAGCTTGGTTAATCTCAATTCTGGAGCTTTTTCTAAGATAATATCACTCATTACAAAATGTGATTACAGTGAGCGTGTTACTTGACTGTTAAACATCCAAAATGGGAGTTTAATAAATTGCCTTTCAGTTGAATGGACTCGTGTCAAAAAATTGCCATTTTAGATTGCCTCATCAAACTGACTGCTGGTGTTGGTGCCTGGTGTCCTGTGATGATTACTCATAGGGCAGATTCTGACTGAGAAACTGTTTCTCATCATGATAACAGAATGAGTTCATTCAAAAGTCTGAGGACACCTGGTTCTAAGTGCTAGAAAAAGCCTTGGTTTGATCAGTGGAGAAAATTTAAATATGCATTGTTTGGAGTGTTGGCATGCATATGCATGCTCACCTGTGACTGAATGTGTTTGAGCTGAATATTTTTCCCTGATTCTCTTTTCACATCACTCTTTGTCTCTGTCTTGCTTCCTCCCACCATCCCAACCTCCTTCTGTTCGCTCTGTCCCTACATCCCCCTCTAACTCTTCCTCATCAGCTATGCAAGAAGATGCACTGAAGCTGGTTTTACTGGCTCTGGAGGACGGCTCAGCTCTGTCCAGGAAGGTGTTGGTTTTGTTTGTAGTGCAGAAGCTTGAGGCTCGGTTCCCCCAGGCCTCCAAAACCAGCATAGGCCACGTGGTGCAGCTGCTCTACAGGGCCTCCTGCTTCAAGGTACTGAACAGGGAACATGAATGAGCACATGCACATGGATACACAACAAACCCACAAATATGTGCACATACAAGAACATGTGAGCAAGCTACACTATTAACAGCTCCATTTATAAAAAATTAAAAGCTAGCTCTTTGAAAGTAGTCTGTGTCAAACTGAACAAAAGAACCTCAGTTTGCTGGTGTCCCAAGAACCCAAGCCATAATAAATGACCTGATTAAATGAAGGGTATTTAAATAGATCCTCATTTACCAGTACATATTTCTTTACCCCAGAGACAGTTCTTCAATTTAATATTTTTTTATGTAATCAGTTGTAGAGGTGTTTTCCAAAACTATCATTGTTGGCAGCTAAGTGTAATATTTTCCATGAAGTGAACTACCAAATTAGAATAAACAAAAAACACAATTTTCTCAAAATTAAACAGTGTCTAAGTGAGCTTTGGAAAACCCCCTTTCAACTGCAGATTGTTCCTCACATTAATATGACCCAATCTGACATCAAAGTTATATATTATCGCTCCCTAAATACTGATACCAACAGCTAATATTGCATAAAAGTCATACTTGTAATAAGGATACGTGCTTCTGCTGATATATTTTGTGTGTGTGGGTATATTTCTGTGCCTGTTATCTGATGACAGACATCGCTGGTAGGGCAGAAATGCCAGCTATCTGCTTGTGATGTAACAGCAGTCTATATTTGCCCTTGTTGCCCTGCCTTGCAGGACAGGGCCAGACAGCACAGAGATGCAAAGAAAGATAGATGAAAGTGCAGGAACAGTGTTTTTCTCAAGGGTGGAGAGCAGCAAGAGCTTTGATAATAATGAAATCCGACTCTGTTCAATTGTTATTTTGACTGTCTCAGTGGTAGCTGTTTGTAAGTGTGCGGGTGTCTTGTGATGATTACTCATAGGGCAGATTCTGAAGAGGGGAGAATCCCTTTGTCTGATCTGAATTTGAGTTCATTAGTCTGAAGACACCTCATACAGATAAACTGAAACCGGTAGGTAGATTCTGTTACAGTTAATCAGAAAATCACAAGTATGACTCGTGGTACTTGGGACCTCCCAGACCAAAATATGATTTATTATTAAGGAATAAGTCACCCTAACATACCTGAACGTAACATACATGAAACTGCTCCAAACAAGTTAAGAAACATATTCATTTAGGTAAAACAATAACTCAGATTTTGCCTGCCCATACAAACATAAATTATGGCTCTGCATTCAAACATTTGATAATTATGCTAATAGATATAGAATACTTTAAAAAATCTAAATGTTCTTTCTGGGTGAGAAGCCAAAATTTTAAATTATCAGCTGCAGCTCACTAAGTTGTAAGTGCCAGGTGTATACTAATACAGTAGTATATTCAATAGTGAGTGAAGTAAAATTTTGGGGTGATTATTCTTCCATTTCCTCTGTATCAGAGACAACAAAATACAATAACCATCTAATACATTCATCCTTTTTTTTCTTCCTTGTCTCTTTCCTCACTCACCTTCCTCTCAATTCACCCTCTGTCTTATCCTGTCTCCCTCCATCATCTGTCCTTTCCTCCCTCTCAGGTGACTAAGCGTGATGAGGACTCTTCGCTGATGCAGCTGAAGGAAGAGTTTCGCACATATGAGGCTCTCAGGAGAGAACACGATGCCCAGATTGTCCACATCGCCATGGAGGCGGGCTTACGGATCTCACCTGAGCAGTGGTCTTCTCTGCTGTACGGAGACCTGGTCCACAAGTCACATATGCAGTCCATCATTGATAAGGTACTGTTGTTACACTTGCCATATTAGTTTCACCATCGAGTATTGATAGAAATCACTTTTAAAATTTCAAATGGTAACTATAACAAACCTTTAGAGAACAGAGGCACAGGAGAAATAAATGTTGTTTTTTTTTTTTCAAAGACTGACTCTCCTCTTCTATCCTCTGCCACAGTTGCAGTCTCCAGAGTCGTTTGCAAAGAGCGTTCAGGAGCTGACAATCGTCCTGCAGAGGACAGGAGACCCGGCCAACCTCACAAGCCTTAGACCGCACCTGGAACTACTAGCCAACATAGACCACAATCCAGGTACCTTCTTTAACAGCATTCATGTGGATGAATAAGTCTGAATGATGAACACTTACTCAGAATAAAGGGTTTGTCCAGTTCCACAAAAATAAATGAGATTGAGATTCGAAGAAAATAGGCAAGCTGTGGCACTCGCATATCAAAATGCAATTAGCAAGCGCAAAGCAGAAGATTAAAAGTACTGATTCATCTTGTGTGTTACACATTTATTAAGCAATGCACAGTGACTAAGCAGGGTGTGTGATGTGTTTGACATGCAGAAGTCTGCTCTGTATTGTTGTTCCCTGCTAAACTTGGATATTATATTGTCATGAAACAACCAAGTGCCTCAGGCGTCATGACATTATATCATTCTGCCTCATTTGAAATTGTTGTGTTATGTGCATTTACACAAACAGTTATTTTGTAAGCCACAGATGTTGCCCCCCCCCCCTGCAGTGCTGCTCAACAGGAATTGTTTGGAAACAATGCAATACATTTTTAGCAATGCTAGTGATGTGGCTCAAGGAAGGCGATGTCAGACCGTCCACAACTATTGGATGGATTGCACGAACATCTGGTACAGGCATTCGACATTGTAATAACTCCCATGACTTTTCATCTACATCATTAGGTCAAAATTTTAATTTCTCCAACTACTAGATGGATTGCCATGAAATGTGGTCCCTTTTCTTGTAGCCCTGTCGTAAGATAAAAGTTTTAATTTGGTCAGTAGTTTGGTTTATGACCTAATACCTGCAAAACTAATGGAAATCACATAAGCATCAGCCGCACATAGTGTCTAGTCCTAATTATCAAATGCATGCTAAATTGTCATTGTCAGCATTGGGTGTCATTTGTAGTTAGCATACTGTGTAGTGGAGATAGATGGAAAAAGGAGGATGTTTAATCTCAATGATCCCTTTAGTTCTTTCAGTATTTTCAGAGTCACGTGCCAGATGCTTTCAAGGTTTGTCACTTGGTGGACTTGATAAGATGCTCTGCTAAACAGACAGCATTGTTGATCTGTGTGCAGATGCCCCAGCGCCATCATGGGAGGAGCTGGAAAGTGTGATGCTGGCTGTGAAGTTGGTGGTTCATGGACTGGTGGAATTCATACAGAACTTCAGCAAGAAGAGCCACGACACTCCTCAGGTATACTGACGTGAAAGTATGAGATTGTTAATAGTAATGTACATTATCTGATACACTGGAAAAAATGAGATGAATTGCAGAAAATGTGAGAGATCATAGACATAATATTTGCATGATGGAAAAGTGCAGTATAGTACAGACAGACAAGCCGGGGAAGAGGAATTGTGCTGCTGCTCCCTCCAGACACAGTGTAAGGCCATCAGCATGGAAGATAAGCTGTTCAGGGTCCTGCAGCACACTTTGTTCCTCCTGCCTGTTGCATCCAAGATAGTTAAGAGGGCATGAAAATGTCTCTAGCCACGAACAGTTATTGTTTAAAGCTTCTGTGCTCTAATGGCTCTTAACTATCAATTATTTAACTGATACAACAGTATTGAAATAATTTAACAATTTGCGGATAATGCATCTGTGAAGGCTGAAACTGGTCTCTAACAGTGCATACTGTAGATTAGTGGAGTGAATAGAGAATGAACTTCACCTGTTTGTCAATATCAACTACTTTCAAACAAATTCTTGCATAACTAATCAAAATGAATATCTATATGACTACATTCAGAATACATTAATACCTGTACGATATCTAAACACCAGAATATTTTAAGGATAATGGATTTCTGTCAATTGTACTTGCATGCTGTCATGAAGTCCTGAACTGTGCATAATGAGATATTTACCCAGGGCTGAGGAGGATAAGCCTTCAGTTCTTTCAGCAAGGAAATAAAAAATAACAATTTAAAATTTCAGGCAAAGTGGTTTTATATTTTCCGACCGGTGTACAACCCTGCAGAGCAACCACAAGTTCACTGCCCTCATGTATCCACCTCTGTGTTTTCCATTTCTTTTTACTTTTCCCCACGTTAGAAAATAAGGGAAAGATGGCTGAACACACAATAACAATTTTTGAATATGTTGTGTTTGGATGCATGATTTGTACCATACGATAATGTTTTTAGATTAATGAGGCTTGGCAGCTCTCCTTTGTAGTCTATCCATCCCTGTTTGTGGACTTTGACCTGTGACAAGTTTCCTTTTAGCTGACACTGTAACAGTCTGCAAATAAATAATGGAATCACCTTGGATATAGTTTACTAGAGCATAAACACTATAAAGAGTGAACAGTAACAAACACTAACTAACTTTTAACTGATTGTTACTATTATAATCTACCACAACTTCCAACTTCAAACTAAGAGTTGTATGTTGATTCATCTCACTATTTCAATAATATTTGAATATTAACCATGCAAATAAAAATCACATGACACTGTTGTGCTGGAAAAAGCAATAAAATGCTTGTGTACTTTGGAAGAACAGAAGGTGTGATGTGTCTGTTTAATTTTACATTTAATTTGTATTGTATCTGTGTGTGTTTTCCAGCCTCAGGCCAACAGCAAGTATAAGACCAGCATGTGCCGAGACCTTCGTCAGCAGGGAGGCTGTCCCCGAGGAACCAACTGTACATTCGCACACACACAGGATGAGCTGGAGAAGTGAGTGGGCCCTCACATAACCTCAGAAAGACTGTGTTTTCACTTTATTCAAGAAAAAAAAACACTCAGATTATCCAAATGTCCCTTTACAATTAGATAAAAAAAGATTACTCTATAATATTATAAATATGTTTGAGAGAAGTCTGCTTATCCAACAGTGTTATTTTATGTTGTTATTTTTTTATCTTTATGTAACCGCACTACAGAGCCTCTCCCAACCTCCTTTTTAATTAGATTTTAATCTTTTCAATCTAATCATATATTTATTCACAAGAGGTCCACTGTGACAATAATATTGCAATACTAAGGCTACATGTGTATGCACGCACACACTCATCCCTAATCCTTCCCAGTTGTATTGAATTTACTCATTATCCTTAATTCTCTCTCTCTCCTCAGATTTAGACTGAGGAACAAGAAGAGCAGCAGTGTGGGCCGGGCGTTTCCATTAGCACCCGGGGTCATGGGCAAAACCTTCACCATGGAGGGCAGCATCCACACAGATGTGTCTGCAGGGGTGGGGCAGGGGCTCAAAGGCACAGGGGAGAACGGAGCCTCCATGACGGAGGGAGTTCCTGGCCTGACTCACCCCCAGCTTATCTCCAGAGGGGCTGACATGATAGAGGAAATGAAGAGAGCGGTGCCAAATGGATCCAGTGGGGCTAATGGGTCCAACGGGCTATCTGGCGCCAGCAGAACTGCGTCAGGGTCAATAGAACAGTAAGATTATTCATCCGCATCTGTTGTTGGCATTAAGCCATGTGACAAGCCTAATATTACTTACAGTTTAGCACAAATTTGTCTAAATAAATAATTAAACAATGGACAATAAGTTAATGCACAATATAAAAATAAACTATATATAAATGTGTATTTACATGCATGGTTCCAAACCCTTAGTGTAGGTATTTTTTTCAGCGTTAGATATAACAACAGCTTGCATTTCACATGATTATTTCAGTGTCAAAAAAATTTGGTTTTCTTTCATTTACATTTGAATGAATCTAGTCAAATCCACATTTACAAGTCACCCAAATGTGTGGATTTGTGCACACTGCATATTTGCATATGATTTGGAAGAGAAATAATCCCTCACCAACATTTACATGCTGTTGGAAAGGTTTGACCTTTTGTATCTCAAAGTCAGCCTCTGTTCTTTCTCTCTCTGTCTATTGTCATTCTGTCCTTCAGGAAGCCCATCTCTCCTCCCAGGACTCCAGTCAGCCACTCCTCAGCGTCGTCTCCCTTGACCACAGTTGGACGGGGCGATAGTGGTGCTCCTATACCCAAACATGGCGGGTTCATGCTGCGTGCACCACATCCTTCACAGGCATCCGAGCTGTACTATCAGGATGCCCACTCTGCTTATGACACAGGCCATTATCAACCAACCTGTGAGTCAAGTTTTTCAATAAAAATCAGAATTAAGAAAATGAGTTGCTGTCTTTGGAAAATGTAAATGAATGCGCTCTTCTTTTCTCTCCTTCTTCTTTCCTCCTCTCACTTTCACCTCTCCAGCAGGTTCTTACTACCCATCTACTCTTCATCCTCCTCACAAACCATGCATGGCTCGCTTCCTCCGATCGTCCAACGTCCCAGAATCCTCGCTGCCACCCTCCATCGGCCCTCCACCAACTTCCTACCCCAGTGATCCTCAGACGCCACACCCACCTTCGTCCTCTTCCTCTGGGTACCCACCACACCCACCTAGAGATCGGATGGGTCCTGCCTTCCATCCCCACCCGGGGCAGCCTCAGTATGGGCCCCTGGCTCCTGCTCATGGGGTTTATGCTCCCCTGTATGACAGCAGGAGAGTATGGAGGCCTCAGGTGAGCCTTCAGTTAATTATCATCTTACTATATAATTAAATCATTTTGCAACTTTATTGATAACAATCACAACTGCTGTTACAGCTGTACCACAGAGAGGATGCCCGGAGTAACTCACTGCCTCCAGAGGTGCTGCACTCCTCTGTCTACCAGCCTCCACTCAGGGAGAGATTCAACTCTCTAGACAGCAACTACTGCTCTGGAGCTGAACACCGTGCAGGGCTACACAGGGTCAGTGAAATAATACACATCTTACACCACGTCTAGTGCTCACTTCCGACTGGCTGGAGGAATTTATTTTCAGATAACAACACACGTGCGATATATACCGTCCGTGTCACTGATTTAGTTTAAGACACATAATAGAATAAAAACTGTGCTAACTGGCTTTTACTCGGCTACAGCTTCTCCCACTTGTTTTAGTGACGTTTATTCCAACGTTGACAGTAGCAGTGCCAACGCAGTATCTATTTAAAGTGAGTAAGGCTTTAAAAAAAGACCATTTATTTTAATTATTGATAAGTGGGCATACTATAAAAGGGATAATCCACTCTGAGCCATGCAACAATTAAAAGATAATGCTCTCAGCTAAGGGTAATATTAGAAATATTTCCTTTGTGTTTCATTTCTTGATGTCATGAAACATCTCTTGGGTATTGATGTTGGTCTCTCTTACACTGAAGAGATTTATCGCTGCTTTCTTTTCTGCAGCATTTCCTTTCCTTCAGTTTCTCTTTTTACACCCACATGTCATTTCACCTCTACCTCCACTGCCAGCAACAGAGCTGCAGTATGTAGCTTCACCCTCCTCTGTTGTCCTCCCACTTCTCATCCAAATATGTATCTGCCTCCCCCACTCACTTCTCTGTTTCTCACATCATCATATAGCATTACCAGTATGGCTGCTGCAATACTAAAGACGCCATCAACACATTTCAATTGTGGACAGCAATTGTTTCAATAATATAATATAATATAATATAATGGTAAAAAAAACAACAATGTTGAAAAGCTTCTTTAATTAAAAATGTGTCATAAAAGAATAATTCATAGAGATTTGTGGCAAGACTTGAACCCCGAGACTTAAGCCAGCACCCAATAAAAAGATCTCTCAGTTGTGCAGGAGCCAACAAGCATTAACACACACATTTTGCAATGCAATGCTGTGCAATTTTCCACCATGTGCATGTACAGTATACAATATAGCGGGACACAATAACAGGATTGATCGTTTATTTGAGTGTCCTGCACCTCTGGTGCCCAGCCCATATGGGCTTATAAGACACTTAACAGCTTAGCTTAAAGTATGAGGGTTGTTGTGTTGCACAGCACAAACATGAAATGCAATCAGAGCACCTAAACCATGGAGGAAGATTGGATCCAAATCTGCATATTCCTTTGAGACACAACTGAAAACCTAACATTCTGTGTTATTAATGCTTTATCAGTAGTCCTATTTGATTCTGAATGGTAATGATCAGTTTATGGTTTCAGTCTTATCTGTTAGATACCTAATGGCATGATTGCTAAATTGTTGATCAATGTACTATGAATATAATATTGATATGATGATGTTAATATCATGATCTGTTTTCCCTTCCTCACGTTTCCTCTCTTTTCCAACACTGCCTCGGCAGGATTACGGTCGTGTTCCTCTGGGCTACGAGGATCTGTTCAGAAGGAAGCAGGAACAGTGGGCTCATCACCACCACCATCACAACACCAACAGACCCTCACAGTCCTCCCCCATCTTCACCATCGATTTTGGAACGGAGGTAGGAAGCAAATAAGCGATAAAACATATGTACCACTCATTAAGAGATTTTATAGGCCACCATGACCAGTTTATTAATGCTGTCACTGCAGCCAAATCAAACTGTGAGTAATGATTTGCTTA
The DNA here is from genome assembly GCF_021018895.1 of Seriola aureovittata. Taxonomy (NCBI): domain Eukaryota; kingdom Metazoa; phylum Chordata; class Actinopteri; order Carangiformes; family Carangidae; genus Seriola; species Seriola aureovittata. The sequence continues at coordinate 11,725,935 of NC_079381.1, read as the reverse complement.
TGTATTTTACCATTTTTTAAAAATGTTGGATTTAATTCCCATCCCAAAAAGCTTGCGTTTCCACTGTGTCCAATGCTATTTAAGTGAGAGATAGTTGCTTAGCAACTGTGGAGGAAGATATCATAGCAATGCACAGTTGTGGCGTGTGCATGTGCATGTGTGGGTGTGTGTGTGAGAGAGAGAGGATCAGAGAAAGCGAGAGGAGAGACTTTAGCAAGCAGTGACTCAGGCTTTCAGCTGGGTAAAGCTTTGTTTAACAGCACGTTAGATGTTTTTCTGACGATATCCACTTTAAAATGAAGCTCTTATTAGAGAAACCACAAGGACTTTTTAAGTGTTTGTTTACTGGACTCAATTTAATTTGGATGCCTCTGCATAACAAGCATAAGCAAACAAGACCATGGGCAAAAATACTGGCTATTTCTATTTAATGATGTCTGGTGCTTGCCACAGGGATGACAGCGAAGTGGCAGCATGTCAGCATCGGCACGACAGCATAGATCCAAATTAGTGAGAAACCAGTGCCGGTACTTGAGGTGTATGAACCTTCCTTAAACTCACACCCGATGCATAACACATTTACTCATTCACTTGTCCATCCATGTATCTGTTGTCTATACCTGCTTATTTTGTGCAGGATTTTGCTGGGACTGGAGCCAATCCTAGCTCACATTTGGTGAGAGGCAGAGTGCCCTCTAGAGATGTCACAAGTCTATCACAGGATGGACAGACAGGCTCACATTCATGCTTACAGGCAACTTAGAGTCTCCAATTCAACTGATCTGCTTTGTCTAATGTATAAATGCACTCATGTAGGCATGATGGGGAGAGCATGCAAAGTCCACAGAGGGAATGTCCTAACCAACCCGTGGATTCAAACCCAGGACGTTCTAACACTGAGCCATTGTGCCACCTGAACTATCACTGTATATTTATGAATATTACATAGCTGCAATTAAGAGAGCAATTTACTTGCTACATCCCTCTGTCTGTCTCTTTAAAGCAAATGCTTGGCTGAAAGTCAGTGGTGGCAAAAGTTGCAGCTGTTGTCCTCAGAGGCCCCCAAAGTCGAGAAAGATCCGCAAATCCTCGTAATCCCTGCGACCTCTGGGACAGATCAAGCTAGAATTAGCAACAGGAGCAAGTCTCTCACACACAGAGGAAGCAGAGGAATATGTTTCATTGTCATTTTTAATTGTCTCTCTCTCTCTCTCTCTCTTTCAGCATGTGGAGAGCAGCGGAGGTCAGTGTGTGGGTTGCAGGTTCAGAGGCGAGGAAAGTTTAGCTCACTACTCTCCGTGGTCTTGTGGTACCATCGGCCCCTGCCTCAGCCCCTTTGAGCCCGAAACGCTCACCCACACCTCGGCTCACTCCTGCTCAGATCACTCGGTGAGACTCTTTTTCCACACCCACAGGGAGGCGCAGACGCTCAGACTCACACCCAAAGACAAATTGTCTTTTTCACTTTAGTATCACTGTGTTTTTCGGTGTATTTAAGACTTTGCTCTCTTTCGAACGGCGTCCCTTGGTTTTCTCGTGCAGGAGTTAGACAGTAATGGAGGCGGGGGTGGTGGCGTCAGCAGTGGCAGTAGTGTCGGGAAGCGGTGGCTGCATTCACTGGATCACTACCGCCGCTTGAAAGACGAGGACCCGATCATTCCCTTCAGTGAGGGGCCCATTATCTCCAAGTGGGGCGCCATATCCAGGGCGTCACGCACGGGCTACCACACCACTGACCCCGTCCAAGCCACAGCCTGCCAAAGCAGCGCCAGCACCACACCCATCAACTTTAAAGGTAAGGAGGGATAAAAGAGAGAGAAAGGACGGAACAAAGCACAGTCCGTTGAGCTGTCCCTTATCTTTATAGCATACATCCATACATTATATTTCTATATACTTATTATTTTAAAGTTAATTTTGCTTTGATTTTTTTTTGTCTGCATTGTTTACATATTTGTTTGTCTGTCTATCACAGATTACAACCCCCACTTGGATCACAGTGACTACAGGTGGAGTTCCAGAGGATCAGACTCCTCCAGCCACTCCAGTTTCCTAGAGAGGTACAACGCCTTTGTTTTCTCTGAAATCTGTTTTTAGCAGTTAATTTCACTACAGGTCTTAAATGTTGTTGAACTGTGGGGAAGCACACAAAAACCCCGCATGGAAAGAACTAAGAACTGAGTATTGAATATTGAATTGAACCATACGTGCCGTGCAGTATTGGATATTGTCATAGGGGTTCATTTGTGATTGTTCCTAACACATTCGCTCTCCTTCCTGCTCTCTCATCCCTCGCCTCGCTCTTTGTTTAGCAGTCATTTCCTCTCTGTGGTCAGACTAAAAATAGAGCTGCTAGCTGGTTGGTAAAAACCCACTGGGCTGGCACGAAAAGGAGTCAGGAAAGCCCTCTGCATTCATGTCTCTAATGAACTTTTAACATATTTTCCAAGACACTGACATTCTTTTTTTATCACGATTTGTGTTATTAATATTGTAGTATTTTAATGCCACATTTTGTCTACCAATACCAGGTCATTAATGCATAATGTAAGGCATCATGACCATGTAGTTGTTTTATTTTATTTTACCCTCATCTTTTTCTTTCTATTGATATCAGGGATAATGATACTAAGAAACTAAGTGTTCTCTAAATCACTGCATTTTTTTTTTGTTACATTCTCTCCATTGTACTTTTTGAAAGTTAGAGAGCAACTTTGTGTTTGTTTGTTTCTCTGTGTGTTTTCAGTGAGCAGCTGTGTGCATCAGAGTTGCGTGGCCGTCGCACTTCAATAAGCAGCGGAGAGAAAATTGTTTCCGATCTGCAGGCCCACCAGACCGCCTACGGCCAGGACCGGGAGCGGGCCGAGAGCGAACCGGACCCAGGCCGAGACATTGAGCTGGAACTGTGCGCTCTGGACATGGAGGATTCAGACCACCAGGAGATCAAGTCTCAGGTTGGTGTGATGATGTATTACTGAAGTGTAAATGTAATACATCAAAGCACAACCAAACCCCCTTCTCATCTTTCTTTTTTTTTTATCATCTCTGTCTCCTAGGAGTCTTTAGACCTGGCTACCCCACAGTCTCAGGATGCTTCCCACCTCCTCCCACCTCCCTGCTCCTCTCCCCTCATCTCATCCCCTGTCGAGGAGCGCCCCCAAACAGAGGGTCCTTCGACAGAAAAGATGGATGCTCACCTGCTGAAAAAGATGGCCTTCAGGTGAATTACCATGGTAACCATTATCAAACAGGATAGAACCACAATCTGAGTTGTATTGGACTTGATTTGTCTTACTCTTTCTTCCTCCCTGCCTCTTTGCTTTTTTCCTTTCCTCCTTTCTCTCTGTTTTCCAGGAAGTCTCTGTCTCCTGGAGGGTTGGTCTCAGGAGGTCTGGGCGTAGGCAAGCTGGTGCTGCGGACTGGACCTTCTCGACTGGGGGACACTTCCACCCGGGCTTGTCCAGACACGCCCGGGACAGAGATGCTGCTCAATGGAAGCTAAGGGGACACAAAGTCAGACAGTGACCTGTATCAATGCTAGCGCTGAGCTGCTAGCCCACAACCAGATCCTGGTTAAAGGGAATACCATTTAATTCCAGCCTTCATATTTGTAAATCATATGCCTAAATAAAACTTGACAGATATGGGTCACCAGTCTGTGCTGCGCCACGCCGCAAGGGGCAAGAGAAAACACACTGTCCTGCCTCCTAAGTAGTCATTTTCACCAATATATAGCTCCACAGAGAATTTAGTGATTTCACTTCTAATGCCTAATAAGGATCTGTAGATGCTGAACTTGTCCCTGTTTGCAGTTTAAATCACATTTAGGAGAAAGGCTGGAGATCTCACACCATCTTCGCCACATGATTGCTCTCTCTACATGTATAAACTCCTGAGGTTTATACTGTGCATCGTCCAGTTTGTTGTCGTCCATCACCGCTGACAAATGCCACTTTTTCAGTTTTCAAGATTTCTTTGATACAGCACTGGTTTATAACCCAGCACCACATAGCTGTCCAAACAAAACTTCACACAAACCTGGCATTATTTATCCCCTTTTGAAACTTTTTGCCACCTTACGGATATCTGCCAATTATTTTTCTTTCTATATCTCTACATGTTAAGGCATTTGTTTAGCCATTGGTTTAGTTTCTAGCTTTTCTTGTGTTGCTGCATTACACATTTTCATAAGTATTTCCTAAAACATCAAAGAGATAGATGTAATAATACTGAGAGCAAAAATGTGTAGGGCGCTCCAACGCTCCAATAAAATTAAAAAGGAAAAAACTGCAGGAAACAGAGGACTTCACTATACTGATAGTGAAACAAGCCTCTGTCCTTTATAAGTCATATGATTTAAATGTTGACCTTCAAATTCCCTTAACTGTCACAAGATTACAGAGCACAATGACACAGTCATAAACTGAACCTGATAATGATCATTGATCGCCGAAAGTCACGAAGGATGAACAAAGTAAACTACTATACTAGCTATACTAACATATTTTCTCAGTTGACTCGGTCTGCATAACTAAAGAATACAAAGCAATTCTTTCTGTGAATAAATTGTATCTTGAGCTGTGGATGGAGATAATTTAGTAGATTTCTGTTCGAGCCACATACACTCACAGTCAGCCTCAAAAACTGCTGTTTCATCTTTGTGTGCCCTTAGTGGTACTGGCATTTAACCCTGCCGACTGTAAGCGAGGACAGTCTCACAGCTCTCTCTCTCTTTCTCACACACACACACACACACAACTACACAAAATACACGTGCGCACAAACTTGTCATCCACACATAGCAGACACAAACATGCAATACAGTGGCCTTTCTCTCCTTGGTGTTGTATAAAACTTGGGCTCTACAATGACGTTTGTCCACGCTCACTGACTGACTCCTGTCTCATTTCAGAGGCGTGATCTTACACGTAACCGTGATCCGACAAACCGAACACTGGAAGTCACATCTTTGTAAGCCCATGGCTTTTTCTGTGCTTTTCCAGCCCAGTCACATTCACGTACTGTGTAAACAATAGTCAGAGGTCATGCATGATTTCTCAAGCTGAGGCCTACAAAAATGTGAGGGACACCAAATTCTTGTGTTTCTTCATGCTGTGTCTTTGTTTAACATTTTAAAAAGTTTTGGTTCGTTTTATTTTATGCATTGCTAACTTCTGTGAAGTTGTTCGTCGGGGTATTTTGTATCAGGATCTTTGTTACTCTTGTTTTGTTTCTTATGTTTTAATTCACATTGTCTGATGTTTCTCTGTGTTTGCTGGCCACCAGATGTGCTGTCGTCAGTAAAGTCCACCAAAGTCTAGTTCACTGTTATTTTGTGCAGTATGGGTGATTTCCATACAGACCAGCCTTGCCTCACTCCCTTTTATAGATATGAGGCATCTCGTCATGTGTGGTTTAGTCTTAAAGACCTTAGCATTAAACATTAACCCATCTTATATACACAGGATTTAAAGTCATGGAGACTCCACTGAGTTTGTTTACACCCGCTCTAAATCTTATGAGATTTGTGTAGAAAGAAAAAACGGAGGGTTAACTAATCTTTTGCGTCTTTCAAGTTCCCTCTTTGCTTTCCTCTCACCTAAGCTACTGTACTGTCTCAAAAACTCCACAAGAGGCAAGTAGCAGCATCCTTCCCCTCAAGTTATATCTTAAATCCCATTTTAGAGGATGGCAGAATGGCTGTACAAATGAGGAAAGGTTTTTGAGTTACAATTTGAAGAGAACGAACACTGAAATGATGGACTGGTGACCTTCTTGGGGTTTCTGTCTTATCTTCCACCCTACTGCTGAGAGAAGCGGGTAGAGAAAACGAAGAACTGGACTGAACAATTCAGCGTGACTTGGATGTGATAATACCATTTTGGAGAAATGTTTTGTAGTGTTAATTTCTGACCTGTAAAAGGCAAGAGCTGGCGCAGGGATTTCAGCTGCTCCAAGTCATGAAATTAGCCTCAGCTACCCACTGTCGCTCTGCATCTGTTTACAACTTCAGCTTTGAAGTCATGTAACGTTAAGTGCCATGTTGTGTACAGTACAGTACAATCAATCCCTGCAATGTTCCTATAGCTTTTCATATTCCTCAGCTGTACACTTATGCGAGGAGGGAAAGGCTCAGTCAAGTGGAGGAGTTAAGACACTTCTCTTGTAATTCTACTTTGTTCCATTAGAGGAAGCTAGATCCTTGTCTGTCTGAATCGCTCAGGGAAGACTTAAGTTGCTCAGCTAGTACTTTGGCTTTTTCTATATTCATCACTTTAAATATTCTGTGGAAGTATTTACCTGAATTTCACTTGTTGATAACTGATCCTTTCACCCAGAGCAAAATGGGATAAAGTGTTAACGATGATTATAATGTTTGCCAGTGTTTACTTTGCCAGTGTTTTCTTTTGCCTCTCAGTATCAATATTGATTTTGCTATTCTAGCTCTCATGGGAAAGGGCTGGGCACTACTGTATGTAAAAACAGTATTGTGAGTATTGAACTTATGTCAAAGTGATACTCCCTGTTTCCTTTAAAAGTGTCTATTGAGCACTGCTGTAGTGGCTAATTGCACTGCACTAATTTCCACCCCATCACTGCCAGCAGGTGTACTCCAAGTGGGGTGCCCGCCCCCCCCCCACTCCCACCCCCACCCCCACCCATCACCCCACGCCCCCCCCCCACACACACACCCCCACCCCACTTTCCTTCACCCCACCACCTCTGTCCTCCCTGCATCCTGCCTCATGCATGTGATATAGTCCCTCTTGTAATGGCGGAGGAGTACTGATGATTCTGTAGTTGTGATACAACACACCCAGCGCTGTAAGAGTTCTGCACATGCCCACTGTGTGGCCACGTCAAGTGCTGAAGTTTGCTTGCAGCATTTTACTTGTTTGCTCATGAGAATTAATTATTGTTTAATAGAGATTATATTGTTATTACTATTATTGTTATGACCACATTTGGTTGTTGTTGTGGTATTTTTCCTTCTTAGTATATTCTAAGTCTGCTTCTCTGTTTTGAATTTGAGAGTTTGCTGAAACTGTTGAAATTTTTTATTAGACAAGAAAGTGTCTCATCATTCTATATTATATGGGAAAAAGCTTGTTTGTTGATTGTGAAACATGATGAACTGATGTTTTCTGACTATTCATGTCTGTATTAGACATTTTATTTGCGAATCTATTGTTCGATTGAAATGTAAATGAACTATTAAGAGATGGTACACATCCGTCATTGTATACAGTCTGGCACCATCATTAGATGGACTTATAGTATAGACGCTCATTTATACAACCTGTGATAATCAGCTATATTTAAATGTTTAAATCATTGGGGCAGTTGTGTAATGTTTCAGAATGAGGAAAATAAAATCCTTAAGAGACAGCATATCTAAAATGTCCCCATAATGAATAATACTGTTACGTATTCCATTTATTTCCTTGGAAATATCACATTGTGAAAGGTTTCCCTTTTACCTAACTGTTCGGTAATGCAGGAATGGAGTAGGTCTAACCTATGGTGATGATGATTAATGTGCTATTAATGATTGATGGTTTAAGTATTGTTTGACTGACTGACTGATTCTTCTGTGCATTTTCTGGCTTGTTCACCTGTATTACACTGACTTACAGACAGCTTGGCCAAGCAGCATACTGCTTCTGTGTTTGCACTGAGAGATGGAATTACGAAAAGGAAGATTTTAGCACTTGAAATTGCATGCTACAATAAACCGACAACTGATTATGTCTGTTTGGTTCTTGTCATCCTTTGTGAATCTCAGTTTCCTGTTGTGCCTTTGAAAAGGCACTGTGAGGACCCGACACAGTGATCAACTCCATCTAAGACTGTCTCAGTTATGTAAACAAAAGAGGCCGTTGCATCACTCATACACTTTATTCTTCATGAGCATGTTTGCTCAAGGCATTATGGGTTCCTGGTCAGGGACACGGTGACTGTGTGAGACCTCTCACTGTACCACGTTGTAGTGTAGTATTAAAATCGAATCACATAAGGGTTAAAACACAAGGGGGTGCTAAAATTCTCCAAATCTCATAGAAAGGTAAGTGGAAATTGCATGATAGGTCTCTATAGTAAGTATTACTGCAGACTGTCCTTCAGAGGTCCATTAACACAGTGTTAGTATGTGTGTCACTTTTAATGTCTTTTCTTATTTTTTAAATTGTTGGATAAATTGTTCAATTGTGTTGCCTGGTGAAACAACAGGCTGGACAGGAAGGGCAGCACAATGAGAATAGTGGGTGTGTATGTCACAGCTGACTGCTGTGGTTTAGTGGCTGATTTTAAGGCATAGTTGGGAGATCAATCAGAGTCCCCGTCATTTTCATCTCAAATCTGTTGTGAACAAGTGAATTCCATCCTCATCAAACTGCTGCCAAAAACTAGTGAATTATGTTGGTTTACATTAACTTGGGTTTGAACTTCTGAGGCAATGTTTGCTCTGCGAAATTAAAATTGTTACACAATATGAGAATATATATGAATATAAGACAGAATGGCAGGTATACCTTTCTTTTTTAAATAAATAAGCGTCCTGAGCTGTCTTGAGACTTAAGACTTGCCTGCTGTGATACTTGACCTGCATGAAGTTGAGACGTAATAGAAAAAAACATGAAAGTATCACGTTGTGTATAGTAATATACCATGTACATACACATAGCTTACGTCTACACATATAAAGGCCTACCTATGTGCACTGCTTAATAGATCCTTGAGGAGCTTCCTGGGGGTCCCCACCAAAAGGGGAAGCAACTTTTGTTTTTGGTTTGGGTTTCAAACAATCTGTAATAAAACACAAAAAAGCAAAAATCTAGACACCCTGGGACAAAATTTTATGAAATGGGGGTCTCATTTGTGTCTGTTTAGGGGTCCTTGATGTGAAAAGGTTTGCGAACAACTGCCCTAGAAGACCCAAAGACAAATTTCTAGGGGCATCATGTCATCAAGCCTCCCCTCCAAAGCACAGGGGAGCGGGGGCACTGACAGGCGCATGCGCAGTGTGGATGTCAGCGGGTTGGTTGGGGTTGTGTTTACAGCTCGGCTGGATGCTGTTTGCTGCTGATGTTACTGGGAGAGTGCAATGTTGTGCCAACCACCATTGGAATAAATATAACTGTGGGAATAAAGGTAAGATGTTTTGCACTTGCACATGCTTCTTACTCTTAAAGTTAAATGCAGCTGTCTCTTCAGTTATGAAGAAATATACCTTTTTGTTGGTTGTAACTCTCAGGGTAGCATGGCTAGCATACGTTAGCTAGCCAGCTATATACAGTAATGGCCTGTATCAAGGCTCTCTCCAGCGAGGGCCAGTCAGCGGGTTTATTCACCAAAATATTGCGAACACTTTTGAAATAGCAGTTCGCATTAATTACTTTATGGTGGCGGAATAGTTTAGTTAGTTGGTCACGGTGTAGTTAAACATTTCTGTCGGGCGTTGAATCGATGACTGGTGAATAGCTATCTTAGCTAACGTTGGGCAGGTTGGTAAGGGCTAAGTGAGGCAGTAAGTTATCTGTAGAGCTAGCTACATTAAGCTCCAGCATTATCGAGCATAAGATATTTAACCATGGATAACTTATCTGTCAAAGAACTGTGGCGTTTGAAACGTATCAGGGCCCTTATGAGGCTGTACACGCTACATTAACATGTAGCAGGTTTGCTTGTAACCAGATTAAGTGGTGTCCAGAAAGCCAATTACTGTGTATGCTACCATGATATCTAGACTATCTGTCAAATAGTAAATGATTGTGAAACCATTCTGGAGTAGTTGTGACTAGTGTAACACATATTTTATCTAAATTGCTTTAACTCTTTTTATTTGACACTGTTAATACCTTAGCACAGGGCAGAGTGACAGCTGGGTGTGCTCTGTTTTCGTTTTCAACATACGGTGTCTGCACAGGCTGGTAGTACCGATAATAGATACTGCAAGATACTGTTGTTTGTTTATGGTGTATTAATTCATTCAGCAGTACCTCACAATACACTGATGATCACGTTAATGGGAGTGTTCCATATAATTTCAAGTGCATTTCGACATATAGGTAATACAGACATAGAGTAGGATTAGATGAAGCGATATAGCTGAATATGATTACAGATTGGTTTAGGTAACGTCTATTCTACTTAGATTGTTATAACAAACGAGATGAAAACCTTTTAATTGTATGTCTAGGTGTTGACAATAAATATCTGTTTGAAACAGTAGCAGTTAATACGAACTACCCTACAGATATTTACAGGTAGAATTAAGTTCTGCTTCAAAGTCAAGTACTCAGACTCAAGGATCATTACCACTCTTATTTTTTTTTTGTTAGTTGAAGTTTTGTTATTGTCACATGATAAGGGAGGGACCAGCAGGTGCATGGGTGTCTTGACAATCAAGATTTGAGAGTTGTCTACTGTGAGGCATTGCCTGAAGGTACTTGATTATTATGTTGAATAATCCTGTTGAATAATTTTACCAGTGCCTCTAGTTCACAGAAATACTCATTACAATAGCTAAAATCACTGCTATAACACATTTACAAACTAGCTTTATAACTGTAAATATGTAAATAGTAGTGCAAGTAATGCCAGCACATATTGACCAAATAATCCATTTGTACTGAGTAATATTCTATATTTCTCTCACTTTCTGCCAGTAATGAGACATAATCAGTTGCAACAGCGAACTAGCTGTTGTCAGGTTATTATTGCCACAGACGATAGAATTCTTGAAACCAGTAGCTTTTGCCTTGTTGTGTCTTTGAATATTTTTCACAACAGTGGACAACATGTATGGTAACTTTGGCCAACTGTGCCAACTGCCACTTCACTCAGCTCTTTGTTCCTGTTCTGTTTCCTGAAGCACAGGTATTGCAGTAAAGCCTCATCAGGTGATACATGCATGCATGCACAAAAAACACAACACTCAGATTTGTCTGTATGCAAATATTTGCTATATTCATAACATTTATTATGTATACTAGAGGAGTACAAAGGTCAGTGCTTCTTCAAATATACTTTCTATTATGTTTTTTAAGACAGTATGAGTATGATATTTTTTTCACCAATTAGTATTAATTCCAATTTGATTTGAGGCATCTCTTTATTAGTAATTATTACAAAAAACAGACTGCAATATTGGGATTGTGATGATAACTCAGAACAAATGGAAAAATAATAACAAAATAGCAACAATGTTAATACTGAAATGCAATACTAACAATATATAGAAGGGATCAAAAGATGTAACAACTCATTTGAATGAAGTTTTAAAAATTAGTTTTAGTATTTTTTTAAGCATCTACGTGTCAGCCACATTTTCTTACAACTGTCAAGTGATCCATAATAAAATATAGGACTTAACTATACAACCAAAGTTGTGTACTATAAACCCTTTCTCAGGACCAAAGATGTCAGACCTAATTGATGCATTTTGCTGTTGAGCTGTCACATATTTTCTCTTGGTGTGTCTCCTGGCATCCCTCCTATTATAGCTTGGTCTGTAACTGATTTTAGACTGAGCCCTGAATGTTCTGAAATCCCAACAACGCCCCTCAGATGCACCTGTTATTTGGGGAGCTGGTGGAGACTGAATGGCGGGGGGTGGGGGGCTGGCATGAACTGCAGTGGATTAGTGGTTCCTTCATCCAGCTGCTGTGGATGAGATAAAAGGAGACTATGTAGGGTCAAAAGCATGGAAACGCATTTTATAGCTAAGAGAGGAGTTACAAAAGAGTTCAAAGAATTAGTTCATGCACTCAGTAACATCTGCAAAACCTTTTCCCTTGCTCATTGCTGACTCAACATAAATCACAGTTGAATTTCAAAACATCCACAATGAGCTTGGAGGAAATGTCAGGTTTTTGGTGGCATTATGCAATGGCTGCATGAGTAGCTGTGGGTGTTTGTGTACTGTTCAACGACTTGAAAATTAGGTGTACCGTTTGCTGATTCAGCTTTTTGCCCGAACTGCTGAATTGGTTCTTTCAAACCAGACAGTTATCGGTTTATTTATCAAACTTAAATGTAGATAAAAGTGTTTGGAGGCATTCTGGAGAGAGTCTTTCCACAATAGCAGAACTTTCTGTGGAGCCTTGTGGAACTGTGAAGGGCTTGATTATGTGAAGCATCAATAATGTTGCATTCACACTGTGACTTACCTTCATTCACCAATGGGTGCAAACTTGCATCTAAAATCCAAGCTTGTCGTCTTTATAGGTGATCTCTGTCTGTGAGCATGCAGCTGTGGATTTAAAAAAAAAAACCCCACTGCTAATAATTCAGATCAGAAAAGTTAGTAATTGCTTTGGTAATATTTAATGACTTATCCTGATATACATAGCTTATAGCCTGTATTTAATATTAATCAATCCTTCAAATTATTCAGACTTCCTGTCATTAACCTCCAGGTGGGCTAGAACTTTAATCAGCGTTATATACCAGTGATTGCTTCTTCATTATTCTACTATTTAAATTTTATTTATTTGTAGGAAAGGACTGGTTATTTTTTTAGCTGGTTTTTAGGATGTGTAACCAGTGATATTTCAGTCCTCACATTAGATGCTTCGTGAACAACCGCAGTGACAAGAAATGTGTAACATCCCTAAATTTATTGTTAGTGTGTTCAGTTCCTATTGCAATCACCCTGCATTTGTGCTAAGTCTTGAACTGCAGCCAGCCCCTTTAGTCAAATGGCAATGTGGTGAAGGAGTAAAAACACAAAACAGTTCATGGTAAAGAATGATGATTGAATAATTCATTGAGTTGAAATTAGGCCATCCTGAACATCTTGTATAATAATGATCCCTGATCCCTTTAATAATGTAGAATATCAATATTTATACAACTGTTGTCTTATCTGGTATTTTAAGAGTGAAATTCAGTTTCCTCTCACTTTTATTCTCCAGAATTCACATGATATGTGTTTATAATAAGCTTAGTCCTAACTTTAACCTTGTATAAGTGGCACTTGCTGCTTTCAATTCCAATGTCTAAAGGCCTTTACCCTTAACAACTGTTTGTTGTTGGAGCACATATTCACTTACACACACAGGTGTCAAGTTTCCATTATGAGCTTATATATAATCTACTGATAAATAAATGTCTGTGAATAGCTACACATTGTGTGGCTCAGTATCTCACAGTGGAGGCAGTTGGTGTAGCCAATTCTTCATTTCAGAAGTTAAAAGGCCGGCCCGCACTGTGTGATAAAGTCGTTTTTTTTTTTTCTCAGTCATGTGAAATTATTTTGTTGTTGAGTTTGAAACATGCAAAGGTTTCATTCCTGGATAGGCAACTGGGAGCCTGCGCTCTGCTGTCGAGCTGCACTGAGATGGTTATTAGGTGATCACACAGGACAAATAAGATGTAAATTAGGCTCTACATGTGTCTGTCTGTGTGTGTATGTGTTTCCTGGAGTTGTACATCTTGACCTGATCATTCAGAGCCCCTCTTTCATTTCTTTTTCTTTCTCTTTCCTTCCGTACCATACCTTGTGACTGACCTTGTGGTAGTTCAGCTTTCATTCTTTCTCCTTTTCCTTTCTGCCTCTCCCTTTCTCACCGGTGTCTCTGCCTGGCTGAAATCACTGCTGTGAGGCACGTCAAAAGGGACTGTGCTGCAAGCCTGAATGCTCTCTGGCTGTGTCTGGCTGTGTCTTCCTCTCCCTTGTGAGGTGCACGCAGCGCCCAGCTGGCAGCCCAGAACAGACCATTCAGCTGGAGAGTGGTGGAGAAAGAGCAAAAAGACAGGCATAGGTTTCCAGTGTCCACATTTTTACACATGGATCGACATAGATACTCTTGTCAGATGCTGTGCTTCTGCTTTTACCTGTGACAAACAGCTAAGAGAGGCCACTTTTGTCAGTCATTTGGTCCCAAAATTAGTTGCAGGTCACACCCAGACTACATCAGCCCAACTGCGGTTATCACTTTGTGCATTAATAGCTATGTTGGTAAAACTCTGAGCTCTAACTCCTGTAATCCTGAAAGATGCAATTTAGATTGAACTTCACTGCATATTATCACTAAATACATGCTTCTTTTTTTTCTCCTATCAAAACAAGGTAATTTACTATTTTTCATGTATCCAGTACCACATTGTAATACACATTGTATCAGTCACTGAACTCATTGACCTTTTTGGTAAACAAACTTTTTAAGAGCTAATGTCAAGGCGTTGCTAGATTAATCAATAAATAATTTGACAATAGATAAATGGCATCATTCAAGGAAAAATTGCAAAATTTCTGTGGATCAAATAGAAATTTTGGATTTGAACATTTACTGCTTTTTTTTATCCATATGTGATATTAAATTGACTACCTTTTAGATTGTTGGTTAGACAAAACACACAATTAAAGTAGGTCACTGGGAAATAAACTTTATGTTTTGACATTTTATGTAGTAAATTATATTATGTAGTAAAATATTTTACACCCTGGTGCTTTGAATATGTAAGTGTAAATATTGGACATTTTACTTCCCTGTGCGGAACATAGAAGTGAAGGGTAGATCCTGTAATCTTATAAATCTATTTAATCTTATTCATGTCTAAGATGCTGTATTTTATTGAAAAGCAGAATTAACTTTAAGAACTCTATCAGTCAGAATTACCAGGACATATGAGCAGCAAAATATTTGCATGAATATCGCCACCTTTGCCAAAGGTGGTTTGGACCAAATGAAATGCTGCAAATGATGAGGGTGTTGTTGTCATGGTGACAAAATAGTGCTCCATTTCTTTTCCTCTGTCCTGTGCTGTTAGAAGATAGAAAAAAATAACATTTAAGAAGCAAGAATTAAAACAAAAGTTTCAAGTTTTCACGGGAAAGGTGTGGCTGGGGTAAAAATAGTAAGATGGAATAAAGAACCAGTCTGTTACTTAGGTCTCCTGTTGTAGAGAACAAGATGGTGTTGTTGAACACAGTGAATGTGATGTGTAAAAATCAAATTATACAAAGCAACTCTGTTAAAGTTCAAGAAAATTCTCTCATGAGCTTAGAAATGTCATCCAATTAAAGATATTTAGGAACCTTTTAAGCATTTAGACAGGAGATTCTATTTCTGATTTTGTAACAATCACTAGCCTGATAGGTAATGGATTGTGTGTCTTCTTGGAAGTGTACCATGGCACTAAAAAGGTTGATAACAAACAGTATAGCTTGGCAGGAGCAGGCAAAGAGCTGTTACTGAGGCAAAGGAGGGAAGCAGGGTGACAAGGCAACCATTATAAGCTTGTTGGAGCCGCCAGCTAGTCAGAGACAGAGTGCTAGGTTTGTGTGTGCATGCACATGTGTGCCTGTGGGTGTGTGCTTATTTGTGTTCATAATACAGCTACTTGTGTGTGTGATCCAGCATAAAACTACTTTTTTTCTGTTTATGTATGCATGTGTGGGTGTACGCTCAACTGCAAAGGTTGATAGGGTTTTCAGTATTTGTGAATTAAAACATGAATGAGTTAGTGAAGCTAATTGCCATCTCTCTCAGATAACATCACAAGTTGTGGAGTCTCAGCTCAGCTTTAGATTGCTCTCTAGTGAAATGATTGACTCAAGGGTTACAAAGCAGTAATCTGCTTTAAGGTTTATGGTGGCCCAAGAAACTAATTGGCCACAGTTTAATTTCTTTTCTAACCAAACATAATACTTTACTGATATTTATAGGTATTTCTTATAGGGTTGGTTAGTTATTAATGTCACAGTTAAAGTATGAGGACTTGGTAGCATCAGATACGACTATTCAAATCTTTTACCTATACGTGTAAAAAGTTGCCATCAGGAGGCTTTATGGGATGCCACAGAATGTAAAGGACTGAAAGAGGCTCAGGCATTGCAGTTTCAATTATATTGTTGATTAATTTGTTTTCATGAAAGCACTGCTCTGCTAATGCTTAGCTCGCTGCTAATGCTTTCACAGATGTGTTCTAAGACTGTTTATAAGATTTTAGGAATATGCCTTATCAGCAGCAGCCACTGGTGACAAACTGACAAACAAAAGACCAGAAAGAAACTTAAGAAACTCAAAAGTTCAAGTGAAAAAGTCTGAGGAAAAAGAACTAGATTAATCATTCGGATTACAAGTGTGCTAAAAATGGAAAGCTGGTGCCTTTGAGCCAAAAGTAGAGTAAACATCTGCAAAGTCTCCTCAAGATTAAAAGCCTGTGAAAATAAGGACTGAGGAGTGATGCAGATTTTGGATTGCTAAAGAGTGAGATGCTCTTTTTTTATGGACTGAGCTTTACTATGCCTTTCTGCTCTTTGTTACAATTTTTATTTTATCTGTATAAAGAAATATTTGACAGTTGGTAGATGAAAGATCCTTGCAGATAATGGAATTGGCCCAAGGGGGAAATCTGCTGCAGGTTAAAGGCCCTGCACATCCACACAGGTGTTTGTCTTCCTGATTAGACCTAATGTCAGGCTAAAGCTGGGAGGAGCTATGCTGGGAATTACATGATACAGCATAGTTCATGAATGTTAAGTGAGTATGGACCTTCAAAGTTACAGATCCAGAATGTTTTGAGAATGTCTAGTGACGTGGAAGTTTCAACTTTTAGAATGTTACGTTACACTCCTAAAAAACTACCTGTGACCTGAAATTTTAAATGACCTGGTAGTTTCAAAGATTCAGCTCTATAATATTAGGATAAAGTTCTAGAAATGTTGCTCCAAAAGTTATAATTGTAGAATGTCAAGTTATAGTGCTAGAATGTTGGAACTGTAACATACTAGAACAATAACTATGACCCATTACATTTCTAGAATGTGACATTTTGATTGTAGAATGTTACGGTATATGGATCTGGAGAGAACTGATACTTTGGTACCCAGACAATAAGGCACTGTATTGAGATTTGTGGAATTTCATTGGTATTGGTCTCAACTACCAAATTTTTGGTATGGTGTCATCACTATTACAGTATAGTAGAATGTTTACCATTGTAGACTTTTGAATTGAAATTGTAAAATGTTAAGTTAGGGTTACAGAATTGTGTTTCACATGGGACTTTCAAAGTTACAATTCTAGAATGTACTCTGAGAATATTGAAATTGTAACATTATATAATTGTACATGTGACCTGCGACAGTTCCAGAATGTAAGATAACAATTGTAAAATTTCATGTCATAGTTCTGTGATGTTAAGTGACATGTAACGTTAGAGATCTAGGATGGAAGAGTACAGTTCTAGAATATTGATTTGTATTTCTCAGATCTTAAGGTACAGTTCTATAATGTTTGGTAACATGAAACTTATTACACTGTATTACAGTTATTACATTATGTCACTAAACTATATCAAGTAATAACAATGATAACAATGTAAATTGAAGCTCCCTAACAAGCTCAATGAAGCTATTAGGAGAGTGAAGAAACTGTGAATTGAGCACAGTCCTAAGAAGAGGTCTAATCATGCAACTTCAGTACAAACACCTGTGTTGGTAGACTGTGGGTGTGAAGGGGCTTTAAGGTGAGTTGTCATTGCTGACTGAAAGTGTTATTTTGGCAAGGTAGATGATGAATCATTGCAGAGCTAGGCCTATATCATAAGTCCAACTATATCTATCTTTTATCTAATAAAAATGTTCTCCTCTGTAGTATGGCCAGTGGACCATGATGAAATATTATATTTATTAATGTAGCTTATTTATTTATTATATTTATTTTTTATTATTTATCGTATTATTATAATTGTACATTTCTCACAATCTGACATTCAATTAAGATCATTGCCAGTCTCAAAAATTGAAATCCCGAATGGGAGCAGTGAACCTATTCACTTCTTTCCTATGTTTGTAATATTTTGTCTCTATGTTGTACGTGGCTTCACAACTAACCCATTAGGTTAACTGTTAACCTGTTGAAAGAGATCTAATACAGTTTGAAGTTTGCTTCTGTACGTTTATGCTTATTTTTATGCACCTTTTCAAGCGTGGTTGTTTACTAGTCAGACTCTGGTTCAGTTTGTTTGTGATGTGAGTGCAAACCATAAGATTTGATGATAGTATATATGTGATCTTTAGTATAAATTCAACACGAAATCCATCTTCTGATTGTAAACTCATGAAAGTGATCACTCGATTTGTATGAGATGCATGTATTTATGTAAGATCATTTGGTAAACTTAATGCATACATGTGAATTGCTGGGATTTTCCGATGACATTAGGAAGTGAAAAGGAGGTAAAAACAGAGGTGTGACGGGCTTGTGTGCTCTGTGAATTGTTGCAGTTCCTCAATACGAGGCAAGTGAAACATGCTACCTGTGGTACATGAGGTAAGCCAGTAGGTGCTGCATGACTTGCTGTCACTCACATAGCTCTTCGTCTTTTATCGATGATGCAAGATGACAGTCACTGAAACAATGAGTGACTTACCTACCAGTCCATATGGCTTCATCATTACTCCTTGGGTTGTTTGTAATAACAACAACAACAACACTTAAAAGGCAACAATCTATCTTTTTTTCTAGGTGTTGGCCAAGTGAGCCAAACCATAAGTGTGAACCTTACCTTCAAGTTATAGGACTTACACTTGGTGCAAAGATCAGCAGAGTGTGGTATTAAAATCTACATTCTCATTACTACACACAGGTTTCAGAGTGACAGTTTTCTGCTCAAACTGACACTCTATGTTTCAGAGTAAGTGGACATGACAAATCATTTCACCCTGTAACCCTGTCTTTCAACTTCAGTTGCAATACAAGTGAAAGACAACACCCAGGACTTTTGGATGAATAACAGTCGCTCATTTCTTCAGTTTGCTTTGAAAAGATAAAGAGTGCAAGCCTAAGCTGTCAGTTTATATTACTCAATTTATATTGGAAGCCTAATAATAACGTTCATATCAGCAGAAGCAGTTGTAAAACCTTCTTGTCACACAGAGATGGCTACTCATATTGAGTGTTAGTTGGGGTCAGTATAACAATGTTATCATAAGTAATTCACAATATGAACTGCTTTGACCTTTCCACTGCAGTTCTTTTTTCTTAATACTTCTCTATTGTTTAACCTGCTTTGAATAGGAAGGGTGGGGGTTTGACAAGAGAGTAATGTGCGAGAAACAGCAACTGAAACCTTTAGAAAAATGGAGGAGGGCAAGGGTAGAGGAGAACAGAGGAGAGTAATAAGGACTGAGAAAAATAGAAGATTGGAGGAGGAGAGATAAAGAAAAGGGAGTAGTGAAAGGGAGAGGGATGGGAGAGAGTGAAAGGAAGGAGTTGAGAGGGGAAACTGCCAGAAATAGCTTGTTATGGTCTCTTCTTGAACCTCTGCCAGAACCTTCTGTTGAGCCTTTCTTCCTGTGTTACACACAATGGCACCCCCCACCTCATAACATAACTGTAAAGATGGAGCTTTTCCTCATTTTGCTTGTAAAACTAAATCTTACCTTAATTCTACCTCCTATTGCTATACCTTAACTTAGAGACTAAATGATCGTTTTGATATTGAAGTGATTTTTTTGACTTTTCCTCTGATGGCAAAAAGTGAAAATCTCATATGATTTTTGAGAATTTGTGCTTTGGTCAGTTCTAGAAACGTCTCCTGATTAGTTACACGTTGTCATATTTGATGGCTGAAGGGAGCTGGAGTGAAAGGCAAAGTGAAGGATGAGCTGATGATGTGTAGTGTTCCCCACAGGATCTCAGTTTAGGTTGTTTGTGGTTGTGTTGGCAGGCCTGCGAGAACCGCCATGAACTGAAGAGTGTACACAATGCAATTATCACATTCAGTACATCTTTTTTTGTGTGTTTAGGTAATATATTTCTGGTGTACATGTCAAATGGGGTGGTAGGGGACCACAACTGAATCTTTGTAAGGAACATTACTGACATGGGATAGATGGATGGTTGTAGCAAGCTGGCCTGTTCCTTTAATCCTTCACTTTCATGTGCATGTTTCTTTCTCTGAATGACACTTGTATCACCATGGCTTTGCATTGCATCAAGCTATTTTGCAAATACCTCTTCTCTATTCTGCTGAGATTGACAAAACTGCTCTAAATGGCCCACAGATCCATTTTTTCTTCATTGTAGCCTGCTCTCTTGTCTATCTCTTTTACTTGAACTATGCTTTTTTGCTTAACATTTCTTTTGCACCATCTATCTCTCTCTTTATGCTCCCTCTCTTTGAGTTTTGTAAAGCTGCCACAAAGTTTCCTTAAGCTTAAAAAGACCTCTAAAAGTCAAGAATAAAAGGTTTCACCATTTTTAGAGGGTTAGTGTCCAAATAGCCAAGTTTCCAGTCGTCTTAAAAGATGCTTTTCATGGTTTTCATCACCTCATGACTGTTTTCTGCTTTTTTTCTTTCTTTTTTTTTTTTTTTTCTTTCTCTAGGTGATTTTGCTCATCATCTCCCACCACTTCCTCCTCCCGTCTTCCATTCATGAGCAGCGTGGCTGAGTTTAACAGCGGCAGCCATGGATGACAAGGGCTCGGTGGGGAAGATTAGCGTGTCTTCGGACTCAGTGTCCACTCTCAACAGTGAGGACTTTGTCCTTGTGTCCCGGCTGGGGGACGAGACACCCTCCTCCACTAATAATGGTAGTGATGACGAAAAGACAGGACTGAAGGTAAGGATGGTTGGGTGTAGGTATGGACAGAAGTACAAAGGAGAGAAGGGTGACTTCAGAGCTGTACTCGTCTAATTAAAGTTTAGGTCCTGAGTACACTAGATCACTGGTCTGTTGATATTTACAGTGGCCTCATGGCATACATCCGCTTCTCAGGTGCTTCTTTCTGTGAATACCATGAGTATGGTTAATACTAAAATAGTTACAATCTGCTCTTGAGTACACAAGAGAAATGACAGTTACTGTAAAGCTATAATTATTTTCAAAACACCAGTAGGATAACAGGCCAGACACTGCTGCAGAGTGAAAACAGTTTTAAGAGTGTATCTCAGAACCCAGGGCATGATTTTCCAAAACATCTTGATGTTCATGTCATCTTTACCTTGTATTTCTTGTTTAAATGGCAGGTTAGGATCATAGTTCATACAGATTACATCGTTACCAGGTTGTGCTCATCACTCACTTGTCAAAAGCGCTCGTCCATCGTTTCAAACATGCAGTCTCACACTCTAACCATAAGGCTAACCATTTCTTTTTTTTGCTTTTTCCACATTCTCACTCTACCCCCTTTAGTTTGTCTTAGATCTGTGTGTTTTATCTGTGTATATTTCTCCATTTGCTACTTATGGTAAGGAAGTCCTTAAATCCTTGTTATATGCACATCCCTAAAAACTGAGAGCATTTTCATAGGCTCTGTTTGAAGTGAAGAACTTGTTCTTATTCCTCAAACCTGTGACGAATTACATTTGATTTTCTAGTTCTTCCACTGTATTGTCTGTATTATTTCATTGGTATGCGGTAGTGAAAAAAAGGGATCATCGATGCATACACAATTAAAATGACTGAAGAAAACACTATCCCTTGTGCATTGTTTTGTGCGAGCTGAACGTGTAAGGCAAGTCAGCTGATATTTTACCAATTTGTCTTTCAGTGTCAAGCAAGTTCAATGCTACAAAAACAAATTCCCCATCTGCAGTCAATCAGCCGCTTCTGCTAATGTACAGCATGTGCTATTATACTACAGTATGTCTGACATACAGTATGCCCTCTGTGACTCAGTTCAGTGCTACAGTTGGCACTCACTCAGCAGATATTAGTTTACAAACAGTGTGGCGCATGGTGATGCAGCAGCAAGTGCTTTGAACTCATTGTCAGGGAAAATAATGGTGTTTTGTGACCAGGGTGTGTCTCTCCCCAAAGAGAAAGAAGACTTTCTGAGGAAAGAAATGTAGCTACCAGCCACCATCCTGTGTGTGTCCCTAATGGGTTCAGGTTACTTCCTCTCCTCTCCTCTCCTCTCCTCTCTGTGTGTTGTGTCTTTCAGTGTACTAGTAATCACATTTCCTTTGATTGAAGTAGCTGCCTCGCATGTTCATATTCTGTCCATTAGTCATTACTATATCTATGTTTCTTTGTAAAGGAAAGAATTGTGGACTTGGTGTTTGTAAAGGTACCAGAAGATGGCGCCAGCAGAGCATGTATGTCGCATATTCAGCTGATAAGAAGAAGTCACACTTGTGTCTGTAATGTGCAATGCTTGGAGATAAGAGAGCATGAATTTGCACATTACATGAGGTCATAGTCTCTTAACAGAGTGCGGTTATTTTGATGGACAACACAGTTGAGGGCAGTTTTGCGATGGCTAGTTGCCGCTGTGTGCTTGCTGTCAGAGGGAAGAGAAGCAGTACTCGGCACACATCCTCTGTTCTCAGTATGTAGTGGTGAAATCACTCCATTCACTGACACTCAGTCATTTAGATATCATGTTTTTGGTTTTCGCCAACACACTCTTGTGCACATTTCCCTCCCAGTCAGCCCATCCAGTCAGAGAGGAGTCAGTGTGTCTAAACTTGTTGTTTGTTATGCAGGTGATTTCTGAGGAAGGGGTCAGCTTTAAGGTCAGTCTCTTCTCTCGCTATGTTTCCTTTCCAACTCTTCTCTTTTTAGCTCTTGCTTGTGTATATCTTTCTTCCTCTCTCTTTTTGTGATGTGATTCCGTGGTGATTCTGTCTGTGATTATTTGTGCTCCCTGAATTCTTTTACCAGCTGTTGAGTGATGGCCTTAGCCAGCTTTTTCAACAGTTTAGTTTTGATGATGGTCAGTGATAGACGTTCTTACATGTAGGACTGAAGTTGTATGTGACAGCTGCCAAGGCTTTTAGCACTAACTGTAAATCACAAGCCCCACCACAGTTGCGTAGTGACGCAGTTAGACGTGTGTCTGTCAGATGTGTGAACCTAAATAAAGAATTGATAGCTGCTTTACATCAAGTTTTTTTTAGGTGTATTGACACGGACATCATAGTAGTAGTTTACACTCTTCTCTATAGTCTAACAGCACTGAAGAAATGACCACATTTAGCGATTCACATTTAGTGAAATAATCATTCAGTGAAATAATTACATGCACCACAGAAAGTTAAAAATCAGATTCTCTATTCTTAATTGCCTTTGTCATCCCCTTTTTACTCAGTGCAGCAGTGCCCTCTGCAGTTTAAATCTGCTCTCCATTTCTTACCTAACATCAGGCTGCAGCCTTAGAAAGCAGGGAAATTTGTTTTGTGGCACTTGATGGTTTGCCCGGCCTTAAACTTTGCACTTTATTTACTATCTGCTAGAATAAGCTCACATACAGTAAGTGTTAGCAGTGCTCTTCTGATTTCTGGATGTACTTATTACACAACTCAAACACACTTACCCACTAATTACTAATATAAGATGACATGTAATCAAGATATATCTCTGACTGCCAACATGAAACAGGGCATCTTTCACCACACTCACTTTAAATTACTGACAAAAGATCACTGTTGAAGGCAGAGCCACTGCACTTTCCTAAAAACTGCAAGAGAAATGGTTGCTGTAGGCCTCAGGATTATCTTAAAGTTGATTCATTATGATGATTACTATGATCATTTTGTGTAACAATATGTGTTCTTGTCTTTTATTACATGTGTTTTGGTTTAAATATGTTGTTTTCTGTGCCCCCTTTTGTCCCTGTTCTTTGGTGTGGTTGTGTGCATGTCTATGTGTATGTGTGTTTCTACCCCTTGTGTGTGTGTGTGTGTGTGTGTGTGTGTGTGTCAGATTGTGGGGAATGGAAGTGAGCAGCAGCTCCAGAGAGAGTTAGAGGATGTCCTCATGGACCCATCGGTAGCTGACACTGGGCTGGGACCGGAAACAGGGATGGACAGTCTTGGTGGGGGCGACCGTGGCCTCCTTCCCACTACAGCCTCACCTGTACTGCCAGGTTCTGACCCTCTGAGCTCACCCCCGCCCAAGTTGGAGATGGTGCTTCCTGTTCAGACGGCTCAGGAGAGTGAGCTGAATGAGAGGTCGTACCGAGGTGAGCCATGATGGGACTTTTCTTATCCTCTTTTCTCGTGTCTGACAAAGCTCACACAAATGGCTTTTATCTTCAGATTTATATATAATTTTAATGAAAACGTTAAGAGTAATATCACAGAAGCACCCGGGTTTTTAAATCATATACAGTAAGTACTCCCAGACCCTTCATTCATTTTTTAACTTTGTAGCAGAGGACTTTTGCCATTTCTTCTCATTTACTTTGTCCCCTTTATTCGTTTGTTGCATGAATTTCTAAAATTGATATGACTGTTGTCCCTCTCACCTATCCTCCTAAATACCATATTCTATTCTTACTTCTTAGCCAAGTGAACTTATCTCAGACGAAGACAATATTGTTGATGTACAACGATAAAAGGAGTATAGAAACCATAAAATAATTATTTTCTTTTCTTTTCTTCATTGCCACTTTGCAGCAGATGAATCATCATCAGAGGGCAGTCCTAGCAGTCCCATTCCAGATGAGGACAGCGTTGTGTTCAGCCAGCTGACATATCTGGGATGTGCGTCGGTCAACGCCCCCCGCAGTGAGGTGGAGGCCCTTCGTATGATGAGTATCCTCAGAGGGCAGTGCCAGCTCCCCCTGGATGTCACACTGTCCGTGCCAGGCGTGTCTGAAGGCACTGTCAGGTAAGGAGAACATAAGGAGAAATAGTTTAACATGAATTATCAGCTCCAGTTTTACAGCACAGGTATGTGTGTATGGAATATGCATATGTACAAGACCTGAAAAGGGGGGTATTTGTATGAAAGATGCAACTGCAAAATAGGTTACATGCTACAACACATGCCACAAGGCTGTTTCCATACCTACATAAATAGATGATAGTGTAGTTAGCATTGCAAGGGGTTAGCTTAGGGTGACTAGCTTAATCTTTGTCAGATAATTTACTTAATTATTCTGCAAAACACTGAGTAAGTATACACATCCATCTAACTCACTCACAAAATGAACCGTTAACATGATGGCACTCATACCTCAGAGGGGGGATATGTGTATGAAAGATGACGGACACAAACTTTCTTCAGCTCATGTGTGTACTGACTGAAAGGACTCGATGTGCCCCTTTATGTATCTCAACAGCTCCACGCTCCCTCTTAGAACTGCTGATGTTAGGTCGACATTAACAAAAGATGTGAGAAAACATAATATTACTGTGCTCCAGCAGCTACAACTAACAATAACATTATAGCATGAGAAATGATATAACATGAAAATGCTCAAATACCAGAATATGAAAATATGATTGAATTGAATGTCACGCTACTACTGGATCTGGCTCAGCACTATGAATGCAATTTATTCCATCCTCTGCACATACTTGGACTCAAATGTTCACGTCATACGCACAGTACACATAACAGAAATAATGTGCCATAGCGACTTTTAAGACACAGCAACATGTTTATTGATATTTTGGTTAGGTTGTTGGACCCCAACAACAGTACGGAGATTGCCAACTACCCTATCTACAAGATTCTGTTCTGTGTGCGGGGTCATGATGGCACGCCAGAGAGCGACTGCTTTGCCTTCACCGAGAGCCACTACAATGCTGAGATCTTCAGGATCCACGTGTTCCGCTGCCAAATCCAAGAAGCGGTGAGGATTCAATAATTGATTGTTGTTTTAACTTATGTGTAACTGTGTTTGCTGAATACACATTTAACACAAACTCACACATACTGAAAAAAAACAGATACAAGCAATGTTGCTGCTATTCAGATAGAGAACCAGAGGGGGAGCAAAAGCTCCTCTTATAAATGCTCTGCTCTCTTGCACACTCTCATCTCTCTTTTTCACACTTTTTCTGTCTCGTCTAGTCACATACATACACTTGTGTACACACTCATATGGCCAGCAGTATCCTGGTTGACCTTGCCTTACATTGTTGATCTCCCTGTAGCTGGTCCCTCAAGGTTCAGTGTCAGTGTTGGAGGTTCCTCACTGGTCCCCAAGGGATTAAGTCATGTACTGCAATGCACATGAACACCACACACAAAGTACACACAATCCCCCTAGCCAACTTATAGGAAGGAGGAAGTGTCATTGCTTATATACAGTAGGTCCACGAGAAAATATAAAAGAAGAGAAAAGGGAATCCACTCATGAAACTGGGTTAAAGTGCTGCTTCAATGTTCAGTGACCTGATTTCTCCCTCATGGAAGCACTCTTCTTCAATGTCACGAACAGCCCCCAGACAGACGCCACTTTATCAGTTTCCCAGACACCCACCCGTAACACACATGCTCACCCAAAAACACTAATGCAATAGTAATTGTGTGAATATGCGTTAGTGCATAGTAATTCAAGTCTTTATCTAGCAACCGGACATCTCTGTCTCCAGCTCTCTCTTCCTTCTTCCATTCTCCTCACAGTCTTCCTCTTGCACACACCCCTCTCTTCCTTCCAGTCCCCCAGCAACTAAACCTATCTACACTGCTTCAAGCTTTCTTGTGGTCTCTCATTCGCACTATTAGACTGCAGTGAGTCAGCCCATTGGTTTGTCTCCTCCTTCAGGAAAAAAGTGCTCCAGTCATATGCCTCACATCAGCCTCAAATCCTCTGTAAACAACTCACAAGACCTCTTTAACAACTGCATTTATCCACAAAGGTGTTTTTACTTATTTATTTGTCAATCTGTTTTTTTGGACACTGTAGCCTTACCTTAGAGATACACATCTTCTGACAAAGTTTCATCTTTTTAAAAATAATTTTCTGATTGCATACCCACACAAACTTTCCAAATCAATATTGATATAACCTTGTGGCAGTCCCTCACAGTTGGACTAAAACTGTTTACTGTTTTATTAGCTACAGCTGTCTTATTTGCTTTAAGCAAGTGACCGAATTATTGAATGAAAATTGTGACGAGATTATTACCGATTTCACAAATACTGCAATTTGGAAAGAGATATTAACTTCAGCCTTCAACCAACTTCAACCAAGCTTTTTTTTATTGAAATTATTATTGTAAGTACTTTCAGATTTTGCAATCATATTTTTTTTTTTTTTTTTTGGAGATTCTGTGTAATTTCCTTTCCTAAATAGACTTGTAAATTTTGAATAGAACTGTTCATACATAAAGCAAACCACCTCCTCAGTCCTTCTTAGTGCCAGACCTCCTAGTCAGGCCCCAAGGCTAGTTCCTAACAATTCCCAGTCACTTGGTGTTGATGGTGATGCAGAGCCCTGTGAATTCTCAAACCCAGCGTTTTTCTTTTGCCCATAAACTTAATTCTCCCTTCCAGAGATGTAGATCTAGTGCTGTGAGATTCAAATCAGTATGGCTTCAATAGATTTGTTTCACTGAAGCGATTTGGGCTCCTATTAAAATTAAATCACACGTTTGGAGAGACAAACACAAATTTGACTGTGGCAAATGGATACAGATTGTTGCCATGACATCAGTTGAAAATGTCTCAAAGCCTCATGTCAGTACGCAAATAAAGACAATGTTGCCAAGGAAGGAATAATAAGAATATCCAGGATGGAAAGTAAAAGCAGTGTAATAGGACACTTAACAATTTCCAGATCTTTAAAGGCTACAGCTTTTTAACTCTGATTACAAATCCAAAACGCTTATTGAAATTAAATGTCATGAGATTTGAGAGTAAAAACAGTAACCTCTAAACATTTTGTATGTAGGTTATTTGTTTTAAAATGTTTGCATGAAAAAAATGACAAGGGACAGAGCCTTTGAACAAAACTCCAACATTGGAGTGAAAAGGTTCAAACATAAAACTAAAGTTGTATTTCTTTAACACTTTCACACTCTCCTTGTTTCCAAATACAATTGTTTGACAACTTTTGTCTGTTTTTGAGTCAACTGTTGGTCTCTAGTTGCATTGATCTGCCATATTTTGTCTTTTGCTGGGTAATTGACAGTTTCCCTGAAGAAAAAAACTACATTAGAAAAAACAGAATGGCAGAATCTTTCTTCTTTTATAAAAGAAGCACTCAATACCCTCAATACCAGCTTAAATTACTTGTGCAGATTGATATTTTTGCAGTGCAACTGTCTACGTCCTGATAGACCTCCTTTCCATCACACAAAAAGAATAAAAAGGCCATTTGTAGATATTTGAAACTGGTCAGTTTTGGCTCTAGCATTGATTGGAATAGCACAGAACAACAATTCCTTTGTGTTAAATGTCATCATTTCATCAATACAGGGGGTGACCCCCATCTACCTCTGCTCATCCCCCATCTCTTACATCCAGTCCCCCGTTGTTTCTGAATAAATAAAACCCCCGCAATCTCCTAACATCCTTCTACTGTACCAGGAACATAACAAAAGCTTTGTGCAGGAGAGGTTTGAAGCTGCTTTATATTCTGGCTTTGAAAAAAGCAATGGAGCGTTGTTATTTATTGATAACAGCAGTTTCCCCAGACCATCTCTCTGTCACTAACCCCCAAGATCCACTGTTTACCAGAATTAGAGATGATCCAAAACCACTGTGCTATGGGCCTCGATTTGAGACAGAGCTCTGTTTATTATCACACACACATGTCTGCTTCGTAATAATGAAAAATAAAATAAAATACTTCTTCTCGGATTAATGCAAAGCTCCCAAATCTAAAGTCTTATGAGTGGAAAAGTATGTTTAGTGAACGTAAATAAATCATTACCACCCAGTTTTCCACACTTGGCAGTCTCTAGCTGCCTCCACCTCCCAACTCTGCTCCTCTTTGGGAGTTGGAGATTTAGCAGAACCCCACAGTCTCCTAGGAGTGAGTGGTCTGTGTTTGATGAAACAGTACCACCATGCTCAGATTCACAGGCAAATATGAATCATTATGTTTGATTAAAACTCAAAATGGTTAATAGTTTGGGGGGTCTGCAGTCAGTAGAGTAGTGGGTCATTAGGTTAGCTTTCTAGTGCCCCATATCACAGGATGACAATAACAGTTCTGCAGAGGCTGGATTGAGTTTTTAATCAATACTAATGACTCACTGATTACTCTGCCTGGTGCTGGTAGTTTTGGCTTACGAAACTAAACTCTGTGGTCCACATGACCTTTCTCCTGCAGGAGCCGAAAATGAACACTACAGTATTTTTCCCTGCGATATTGTATGTTATCACTTCAGTGGATATTTTCTTTTGGATTTCTGCTCTAATTAGTTAAGTAACTAACTTGTGTCTAGAACTTAAGGCAATTATGGGGTTGATGTTGGGACAAGAGAGTTGTGTTGTAAATTAATTTCACCTGCTGTTGTAATTTCTACTCCTGCTGAAAAGAGGCCAATAAAGATCAAGAGTTCCTATTAAGACAGAAATAATGAGGTAATGTATTGCACCAAATGAAGTTGATGTATTGTAATAAGTAAGTAATAAGTGCTCTTTTTGATATTCAATATTACCTGACAAATAACATGAGCTCAACACTTTCTCTCTCTCTCTCTCTCTTCAGGTCAGTAGGATACTGTATAGCTTTGCCACAGCGTTCCGGCGGTCAGCTAAGAAGGCAGTTCTGTCATCTCAGCAGACGGCTCCGCTCACCCCTGACAGTGACTTGTTTACCTTCACTGTCAGCCTTGAGATCAAGGAGGATGATGGAAAGGGTACCTTCAGGTGGGACAGACATTTACACCTAACTTTTCTTTTGTAGAGCACGACATCATTATTTAGGATGCCTAAAGAGCTGCTTTGAAGCTACTTATAAGTCTGGAATCATATAGACAAGTGTACATCTACGTATAAATGTGCAAAACGGTTAGCAAGAATGATTTAAAAAAAAAAAAAAAAAACTGCACCAGTTGCAAGTGTGTCATCATAGTGTATATTTAAAAAAATAAATGCTATCCCATACAGCCACACATTGGCTGTCAGTAGCAGATTCTCCGACTACGTACAGCTCATCCACTGTAATGTGTAACGTGATAGCCAGCTATCACTTACCTTTTGTCCTAAAATAACCTTTTTGTGCAGGTTGTAATTACAACAACTGACCACTACTTACACATCATGGTCATCTAGTTGGTTTACATACAAAAAGAACATGTCAGTAAATTAAATGTCAATGTTATTAAAGTTACACACAAACACACAAACACACACACACACACACACACACACACACACACACACACACACTTTTCACACGTTGATAAGAAAAAAATAACAGAAAGTTCCTGTGTTTTATTCATTCAACCCATCTTCCCTGACCTTTTTGATTTTGTTTTCGCATATTACTGAGTCACTTCCGTGTGTTCTCAAACAGCCTCAGATACTCAGCTTATTTGGAAAACAAAACAAAACAAACAAAAAAAAATGCTTGTGATTATTTTTACTCAGCAGATATTTCCTCCTCATTAGCTCTTGGTTGATTATTTTTAGTTTGCTGATTTCCAAGCAAACAGCTTTCACATGCAAGCACACATATGCTATTTTTGTGCATAAGTAAATTTTCCTTGTCCAAATAAGATAAGATATAGAATATTTTATATAATTGTATAAAGACACAATATAATATTTGCTAAATAATATGTAAATGAAATATATTGTAAATGTAAATAATTTTCCTTTTATAAAGGTGTAAACAAGCCAGTTTATCTATAGTCATAGG
This sequence comes from Seriola aureovittata, assembly GCF_021018895.1. Taxonomy (NCBI): domain Eukaryota; kingdom Metazoa; phylum Chordata; class Actinopteri; order Carangiformes; family Carangidae; genus Seriola; species Seriola aureovittata. The sequence goes on along the minus strand of NC_079381.1, from coordinate 11,695,423 downwards.
AACTATTTACAGCGTAAAACCATGACTCGGTCTGACAGTCTGGTTCACTAAACTCTATCTGGTAGATTAAATCACTACTCACAAAAAAGAAAAGAAAAAGAAGAAAAAAAAAGAAAAAAGGTTTTGCGATCTGAACACTGTCTGAAATCACAGCCAGTTCCAAATGTTTGCAGTAGATTTCAAATTGATTTATGGATTTTTATTTTTTTACCTCAAGACTCTTTTCTCGAGTATTTCCTCAGGAATTCGTGTCAATGAGGGTTTGAAGAATGTTGAGTACTCTTCCTGTTTCAAACGTCTCTGCTTTCATAGCAGGAAAAGAACCAAGACCAGAGCATGTTTTGACTCTTACGCACACTTTTATCATGATAAATGGAGCAGTTCTAAACATGAGCCACGGTCTTCATATTTGCCTGACTAATTGATGGTTAGTGATAAATTCCACTGATGTAGTTGTCCAACAGAAGAAACAAACACTTTTCTTTAATTCTTTGTGAAAGTTTGTAAACAAAAGTAGAAACTCATTATTTATTATTTTCCCTCTCAGTACAGATATAGATAAAACAGCCTGTCCAGTCAGCCTGTGGTCAAGTCAAACTTAAAATGTCATTGAGTTATTTTCTGATATAAGGTTTCAGTTTCAAACGTTGGTAAATCTGCCTTACAGTGTTGTTTCAGACTTATCACTCTGTCTGCGGCATAAATGAACCAGAAATGCATTTGTCTTATTCATCTCTGTTTTTTCCATTGATGATCTTTTTGCAACTGTAAATCTTTTCTAATAGTGTTTCATGTGTTTTCATATTCAGTGCTGTAGCAAAAGACAAGGACAAGCAGAGCTTCAAGCTGCGTGCAGGAATGGACAAGAAGATAGTGATTTATGTCCAGCAGACCTCCAATAAGGAACTAGCCATCGAGAGGTAAAATAAAGCACATACACTAGCACACTCATGCACACATACACAACATCTACAGAGCAGTATCATCAAAGGTAATAGATTACTGTAAATTGCCTTAGGGGCACTGAATGTTGTTTTTTTTGTTTTTTTTGTTTTATGTCTTATAACAGCCAATCAGTGATGACGATGAGAATACATAGAACTATGTTAACAACCAAGGGAATGGAGGATATAAGTTAAAATTTCTGTCACTTTGGAATTGTCCTGTAGAGGGAAAAATCTGTCATGCGTCTCGTCGGACTGAAAGAGATTGCCCTGTTTGCTACAGTTTTACTTCAAATATGAGCAGACGTTCACAAGAAAGGAATCACTCAGCTATTATTGATAAACACACACCGGCGAACATCTTTACATCCGTGTATTGGCCCGTGTCAGGTTTTAAGTGTTCTGGCACAGTTGTAAGATAGTGATTGATGTGAGTCTGTCGCAGAGGTTCCTCATTTTCCATGCTTTAATAAATCTGTTGAAATTTAAACATTCCATCACTTTTTTTTTTTTGCGAACTTCCATTTTCACGGTGGTTTGTTATTGTTTGAGGAACCCAGAGAAGGTGAGGATTGAACTGCTGTGTTTAATATTCTCCATGTCCTGGTCTGTGTTAGAGGATCAGTCCAGGAAGCTATTTGCAGTAACATATGTGCGGTTAAACAACTGGTTTTACTCTATAGAGAGATTTATTGTTCTGTCTCTAGTTCCCGCTCTTGGCCTTTTCTTTTCTTTTTTTTTTTCTTTTTCTTATGTAATCCTTTTCATTTCACTTCTCTCTCCCTCTCTCTGGCCTCCCTTTGTATATATGTGTCTTTATATGCACATTTATTTGTTTGTTTGTGCGTCTCCAGGTGTTTTGGACTCCTGCTCAGCCCGGGGAAAAATGTGAAGAACAGCGATATGCACCTGCTAGACCTGGTGGGTGGCTGTTTACATATTTTTGTCTGTGTGGTTGTGTGCTGTGTGTTTTTGCTAACTTCCTCCGACTTGTGCCCGTTCAGGAGTCAATGGGAAAGAGCTCTGACGGGAAGTCTTACATCATCACAGGAAGCTGGAACCCCAACACGCCTCAGTTCCAGGCTGTGAATGAGGAAACGCCCAAAGGTACCAGCCAAAAATCTGTCAAAAATCTTAATACAACAGAATGATTTTCAGCAGTTATTATTTCCTTACTTCATATTTTACTGAATAGGTAGTTGTTTATTTACTCATATTTTCACAGCAATATTTGACACCTTTCCAAGTGTTAAAATCACTTTCCACTGGTTGGTAAATCCTCAAATCAAGCTGTGAAAGAGCAGTTAATGGTAAAATGATGGCAACAGTAAATAGGCATGGAAACTGTACTGTAAAATAATGTTGCATACAACACAGAAGGTACAATGTTTTAACAGATTGCACATGAATATTACTGGAAAATTGGTAATGAAACAAAGACGAGCACATTCAGGCGCTGACTTTGTTCCACCCATATGCCACATGCAGTAACTCCTACACCGCACATCCAGCTTTAAACACAATGTCCAGTGTTTTCGTGAATCACCCATTTATGGGTTTGATTAGCAGAAGTGAACCACTCATGGGGATGACAATTTAGCTGGTTTTCTTGTTTTTCTAGATAAATTCATGTACATGACGACAGCAGTGGACCTGGTGATTACAGAGGTGGAGGAGCCAGTCCGTTTTCTACTGGAGACAAGGGTCAGAGTGTGCTCCCCAAATGACAGGCTGTTCTGGCCCTTCAGCAAGCGTAGCTACACTGAGACCTTCTACCTTAAACTACGCCAGGTATGTCAACTCATGGCACAATTTTCCATCCAAGATTAAATCACTTCGAGGGATGGTCGCTGTGAATTGCACCAGATAATCAGCTGTGACCTGGAATAATGCAAAGCATTTAGTTTGTTAATACACTGTGAGATTGGGACAAATCTCTTGACACTTTTTCCCGTAGTTTACCTTGTGCGTTCTCTCTTCAGATGGAGCGTAAGGAGCGTAAGAGTCCTGCCTCTGACACACTTTATGAGGTGGTGAGTTTGGAAAGTGAGACTGAGAGAGAGAAACGGAAGACCACAGCCAGTCCTGGCATCCTGCCCACCGGGCCTGGTACCATGGTTCCATCACCACCTGAGGATGATGAAGAGGAAGGTGATTTCATGTCCTATTTTTTTATTTTTTGCTCTGTCACTTCTGCTGGCATCTTCTTTAAAGTCACACATAGCAAATATTTTAATAAAAATATAATCCTGATATTGCAATGGCAATCATTTCTCTATATAAGCCATATGAAAATATTCCTCACAAATATGACCACACTGAGCCACAGAAGAAGGCTGAATAGCAGAACCGACAGTTCTTACTTTCTGAACCATTTGTTGGACTTGATCATAAGCATGAACAGCTTTAAAGCAGTTTGCTTTTACTCTAGACGCTTAACCAATGTGGTGTCCTTGGTCAGGACTGACCACATTTAGAAGCAAGCACCTCCAACACAACAATAAAAGTAGTACTATGCAGCACATTGAAATTAAAAAAGCATACCAACCAGCTGAATTATGCTGCAAACTTCCAGCACCTTCAAGCTTTTTCAGGCTTTGACTCAATCACTGATACTCTACCTAAAAATGTAAAACTCCTGTGTCCTGTGGGGCCGTACCAGAAATAGGTTTGTGGTCCAAAGGAGTCGAAATCTCATGGGATATCAGACACTGTGTTACAGAACTGTTTGTACTGTATCCTCACAAAGTACTTAGCTATCATTGGTGTGTGTGTGTGTGTGTGTGTGTGTGTGCGTGCGTGCGCGCGTGGGTGTGTGTTTGTGTGTATGAATGTGAGAGATAGTAGTGACAATAAAAGGCAGACAGCATAATGAGGTACTTTCTGTATCAGTCTATGTGTCAGTTTTTGGTCCACTGGCCTGTTGGTACAGTTTGGTCTCAGTTTTTGGACTTCATGTCCATTGACTACTTCACGCATTTTGTGAATATTTAGATATCACATTTGGCATAGATAGTACCGTCTTTTCAGCTGATACAATGTAAAGTTTGAATAAAAGACCAAACAATTTGTTTAGACTATAAAACTCATATGAAACTGTTTATTTAGAGATCTGTAGATTATGTTCAGTATGATCATGTACACAGCTCAGATGCAGTTCAGATTAAATCTTAAATACAAGACAACAGATTATATAGTATACAACACGACCCAACGTCAAACCAGAGGAGCCAGAGCCTATGATACAATATATAAACTGTCTACCAGTGGAGCACATACAGTATGTCCACCACCTCGATAACACCAGTGAGCAGAAAGTTTGATCGGCTATACAAAGCACCAATCTCTGTGAATTAGGAAACATCCATGTTTTAAGTTCTCACATTTATTTAATCGTTTCCATTACACATGTATGACCACTGGTGAATTGTAAATCATTGGAGTATTAAAAGGGCAACACTCTGTGTGTTTGTACGCCTGTGTGTTCAGATAATGATGAGCCGTTACTCAGTGGATCAGGTGATGTTTCCAAGGAGTGTGCAGAGAAGATCCTGGAAACCTGGGGAGACTTGTTATCCAAGTGGTAAGGCTTTGTTCCCTTGTTCACTCTGTCCTTCCCCCTTCTATCGCTGTTGCAAAGAGTGTGCACAAGCATGTACACGCACGCACACAAATAATTAATTTTTGTGTGTGGGGTTTTAGCGGATATACTGTGTGTATTGTGAAAGAAAGAGCAGCAGGCAGGAGTTCTTGATAAGCAGCTTATTAAGATGGCTTCCCTCTCCCATTACTGCATTTGTTTTTAATCAAAAGCTTGTGATGAACTGAATAGAAACTGCTTGGACTTTAATTAGCTGGGAGTTAAGCCCCCCCACACATACTGACACTCCACAGCATGCCTCTCTCTTTCTCCGTCTCATGTATGTTTCTCAGGAGAACAGTAAAATATATTTTACCTTAGATATGTATATCATAATACATCTGTTTTTTTTCTTCATTATTGACTAGATTTGGGTGTTTATAATGTCCTTTGATACTCCCTGAATGTTTTTGAGGTATTTGTCTCACCTCTCTGATGAAATTACTGCCTAAATAAAGAACGGAATCATAAGACTAGCCTGTCATAATACTCGGCTTTGTGTGTGTGATTGGTGATTTTGTGTGTGTGTCAGCATGAGAGCATGTGTTGTGGCATTGTGGGATGTAGCGCTCAGGGAACACAGAGAGGCAAATCACAGAAAGCCCTTTACAATCTTATGCCCCTAAGGACCAGGCCTGGCATTACTTACGTCACATGCACTCACACATGCATGCACGCACACATGCACAGTATACTTTTGTTTCCCCTCTTAGTCTCTGCAGAAAATGCCACATATTGCATAACCTGACGGTCGGAACAAATAAACAAAACAAAATAGAGAGGGATGAATTAAGAAAGGGGGGAAAAAAGTGAGAGAATCATAAGGGATTCAGGGGTTTTCTGTCGGCGCCAGGCAGGCGATAGTTGGTAGATACAGCTTTTACCTTCTCCGTCTCTCTGTATCTCTAATTCTGTCTTTGTCACTTACTACTTGGTTGGCAGGAGTTTATTATATTTATAACACTGCATACAGTATGAGGATGACTAAACATTTAAATGTGAAGATGAGGAAGGAGGGAAGGAATTGACAGGTTTCTGTGTATTGTTGCTGTAATTTTGTATTGGGTTATTGTCTTGTATTGTCTATTGTTTTCCCATCCTGCTAAAAATAAAGCAGGGGTAAAATAAGTAATACTAATGTCAGGGGAAAAGGTGAAAAGGAATCTTTTGGTTAGATGAAGTACTTATCATGTATTTTCTGTACAAACTTAGAACATATTGTACATTTTGAAACTGTGACCTTTGAGTCCTTGATTGATTGTATTCCTTGTGGGAGGCACAGCTGGAACTTTTGAAAGATTGCTATGTATGTAAATCATTATATTTTTGGTATGAGGTGATTTAACGCCTCCTTATTGTCATGATTCTGTCCCAGACCATCTATAAAGCTGATAATAAACCTTTTTAGACACAACCTAGGGCCAATGAAAACATTGTTTTGGGTAGATACTGTAGACAGGTGTGCGCTGAAGATTGCAGCTGCACAATTGCATGTAATGAGGGTGTCAGCAGTGTTCCATACTTTGAAGATTTATTGGATAAGCCACATTGAATAAAGTTAAAATTAGTATGTCTTTGATAAAATGCAATGCCTGACTCTCCTCTCCTTTCCTCTCCTCTCCTCTCCTCTCCTCTCCTCTCCTCTCCTCTCCTCTCCTCTCCTCTCCTCTCCTCTCCTCTCCTCTCCTCTCCTCTCCTCTCCCAGGCATATGAACCTATCAGTACGTCCAAGGCAGCTGCCAGCCTTGGTGCGGAGTGGCATTCCTGAGGCTCTTCGTGGGGAGGTGTGGCAGCTCCTGGCAGGTTGCCATAACAATGACCACCAGGTAGAGGAATACCGCACTCTTATAACAAAGGTAAGACCACACAAAACTACCGTCTTTGTTAAGATTATCAGGACACACCAAATCCCCATGATCCTGTAATGCTGGTGATGTAGTGATTGGAAAGGCTGACCTCCAACGGGATGACTCAAGCCCTTAATTTTAGGATGCATCACCAAGCTGTCCACATCACCTCTGATGATTTCTAAATCTTTGTCCACCCTGAAGCCATTACTGAGATAGACTTTTTTACCTCCAACAGTTGGTTATAGTTTGATCTCTTTAACTGAAACACATTCAGTTCACGGGTGTAATTTCTTTATTGTTTTTGTTTTCTGCTGGCCAGTGCCTATGTGTTGCTGTTAATGTCCTTGGCAACAGTTTTGGTTAAGTTTTACTTCTTTGGAAGTACACCTCAGGGGCTACTGTTTCATAAGTTTCCTTCTCATGTGCTCCAGACTTGTGATGGCAACCACTGCTGCCCTGTAGATCATGTCAGCTTAGTAGTTAAGGCATTATGTAAGTGAAAGGCTTGTACACTTTCTTCAAAAAGGAAATCATTTCAGCTTCTAACGGTTCTGTTAAAAGGAATAATCGTTAAGTTTTTCTAATAACTCAATATGATTTTGTAATTTTTGTAATTCAAACCAACCCAGCTCATAAAAGTAGGAACAAAATATGAAAATTAATTGTGTTTCGTCTGAGTTCAGCTGACTTTATGGTCAACGTGAGCTGCAGGTGTCTGCAGGGTTGTATGAAGTATAAAAAGACCGCCGTCATGTCGGACACATGAGTGAGCTCACAACAATGGCTGGTCCTGCAGCGTTTGCAGCTGTTCTTTGTTTTTTGTTTTTTTAATTTCAGAAATATGAATGTTACCCTCAATATGTCAGACTGCTTCTCGAAACCTATACACACCGTTTACTCGTCCAAAAATATGTTGTCCTAAGACATTTTCAGGCCACACACAAGTTTAAACGAGTGTTTTGACACATAAAATTAAATCTAAATAATGTTTTATGAAAATATTGCGGGCGATGTTAAGTCAGTGCTGTGCAGTGCCGCAATAAGTCCAAAGACCATCATGCCGGTATTAAGCTACATACAATGGTTGGTCTGTGATCAGAAAGGATAATTTAATTATTATTATTCAATTATGATGATTTCAATTGGGGTATTTTTAACATGAGGTTTGTCTTAGCTGCTTCGTCTTGTCATTGCCTTAGCCTAAATACCTCTTTCCTACAAACCTGTGTCTGTATGTGTGTTCAGAAATGACAGGTAGCTTTTTAGTTTCAGTTTGGTAGAGAATTACAGTGTGCTTGCATAATTCTGTCTGTGTGGACATGTGTTTGAGGATCGGAGGTGACTTAGCCCTGCTGTAGATGGTTAGCCACCCTGTGCACTGAGAACAGTGTGTTAGTCTATGTAATTTTATTCATGGCCACAGCTCTGTCCACTGTTCTTATGTAAAGGCAACATCCCCGGGCAGTAAGCTGGGTCCCAGGTGGTGACAAGATGTTGGTCTTGCCCTTTCCTACCCCTCTGTTCTCCTCCCGCACTCTCTTTTTCCTCACTGTCCCTGGCCACATTTCCCTTCCTCCTTTGCTCTTTTCCTATCTCTGCCTTTACACTTATTCTGTATTCATGCTCTCACTGCCATTTACCTGTATGCTGTGTACTGTTTTGCTTTTGCTTAGAATAAAAAAGTGTCAACTCAAACTTAAGTTTTACACCAAAATAATGTAGGAGCCAAGCTGTTTTTCCGTTAACATGAATGGTATGAATGGAATCTCAACTTTCACTCAGACAACAATAACAATGGATCAGAACGCCACTGTATTGATAGCCACTGGACTCAGAGTTGGATAGGAATTTATTGCAGAAGCACTAAAGCATTCCAGGATTGTACGTCGGCCAACAAGCACACAGAGAAAAGTGTGGAGAACACGTGCAGCAATATCTGACTCTGACAGACAATTTATGATTTTTTATTTTATTTCACAAGTAGTAAGTACAATAGTATTGATTTAAAAAAAAAAATCTAATTAGACCTAAGACACAGAAGATCTTGAAAGAACTAAAATGTTGAAAGAGGATTGAAATGTAATGGATAACGGTGCTCTCCATATTATAAATTAGGAAATCATTTTCATTCACATTCATGTTGCTATTGTTATTGGAACTAATTAAATATTATCTTCTCATGTACAAATGTAATCGTCCTCCCTTTTCAGCTGCTGTTTTAAAATTTGTACATACCATGCTCATGTACCAGCTCCTAATTTGTTTTGTGTACTTTCTGTATTCAGCCTGCTTGTGTGTGTCTCTTTGTGCTGTTTTCCGATGTATGCACATGATGTCCTAGCCGGTGCTCTCTTTGTGCCCTAACCCCGTCTGAACTTGGTGTTCATCCATATCTGAATGCAGGGCATTGATGGAAGTGGAAACAGGGCTGTACGTCTGAGATATTTAACCTGTGCCTTCCCTTTGGAGCCCCAATCCCTGCTGCCAAGTACTGGAAGTACCAGTCTAATTTCAAATGCTGACTAATTAACACTCCACCAGTAACCAATAAACTCATTAATCTGTTATAGCCATGGCCCACATTTTACATTAGCTCCATAGATTACAGTGAGTAGAGGCTAGAGAACATACCACATGCTGCACAATTGCATACAGCAAGCGCACGTACACACACACTCGCACAATGAAATTATGTTGGGATCATGAGCGTTAGCGGTTGGGTAACACTGTGGCAGTCCAAAAACCTTTTACAAATAATTTAGAAGAGAGCCTAGGCATATGACGACAGTAGCAGGCTACAACAGTTTTACTTTTTTTACCCATATTATTATTTAAACAGCATTTATATAGGAATGATTCTGTTCTGCTTTTTGATCCATCACTGTAACCGTGATCACTACACACGGTTTCCCCTGTAATTGGTTTTGGCAGCACACTGGTCCAGTGCCAGCTGATTTTAATCAGGAAGATGTTACGAAAGACAGCGTCACATATTGGCAAGCGACGCTTTGCTATTGTGCTGAGGGGCTGTAACATTGTGACCATATCACAGCATGACACATATTTATCAGCATAATCTTACTGTTCGTGTTCCAGTTAAGTGTTGCTCGGCCATCAAAGCTATTGACTGTGTATGAATGTAATTTTATGCTATAAACAGTAGTCTGGTAGTAATTGAAATGATATTGAGCCATGAATATTGTAGTATTAAAAAGTGTGTTTTATATGTTCGGGCTGCCACCTTGAAAAAAAACATTCAAGCTCAAGAGAGAGCTTGAGAGTCTAGAGTTGCAAATAGCTAACATGATTTTTGTCATGCTATTTGGGAGTGACATGGAGCGCCAACTTCAAGCAAATAACAATGTCTATAAAGTAATGGAATTATGATGTAGTTATTTTTCTTTTTTTTTTTTGCCAAATCATGTTATTTTCTCATGGCCCACTAGCAAATGTTCAGAGGCCTGGTGGCTGGGAACCACTGTGATCAGATAGGTGGACATGCACAGTGTGGCCACATTTACGATTAAGTAAAATGTTGTTCTGTGTATTTTCCTGTTTTACTGTAAATCATAGAATTGACAGCTTATCAGGTATAGCTGTACAGTGGCATGAAACTCATAATGTTCAGTTTTGTTGACACAGTGTCAAGAGGCGATGATTTAACTGGATGATGATTTTTGAGGTTGTAGTTGGCTTGTGCGTGTGTTGTTGTTAATGGTGGTGTGTAATATTGGTTGCTTTTTTATATTGAAAGCTGCCTCAACCTCCATTTACCTACATACGGGGGGCATGATGCTAAAAATTTCTTACGGTGTGTATACATGAGCATACATGCAGACATTCATGTAGCATAGACACAAAGTGACCAGATAAACACTGGCCCGGTCCCCAGACCTGCTGTGCCAGGCTCCTGCGGAGAGCAAAAACAAGCCCTCATAACTACCTGTCTGCCTGCCTGTCTCTGTCTGACCCACATAATGACCTGTCTGCCGGCCTCTTTGTCTTTCTGTCTGTCTTTATATTCATTTGTATTTGTGTACGCCTGACTCTGACTCTCTCTGACTTCTACCTAGACCTGTTTGTGCTCCTGTCAACTCGTGTGTCTTCCTGTCCCTTTCTGTCTGCCTGCTCATTTGTGTTTTGTCACACTCATACTGCATGCCTTTTCCTCTCTCCTCTCCTGCTGTTTGTTCTGTATGACTGTATGCCTGCCTGCCTCTCTGTTCCATAGGTTTATGTGTGCGTTGCTTCTCAGATTTCTGCTAGGCAGAAATGGAAATACTTTCAGATATGCTTTATCCGGCTTTGAAGCCAGTTTCCCATATCAAAAAATACACAGTGAAAGCCAGAAGGTTCAGACAGGCAGATCAAAGAATTTTAGATTTATTTTTTTGAATGTGAGCAGTCTTCATTTCGTGGAATTGTGTATCATCTTCCTACAGTAACGTGTTTGTGTCTGTCTGTGACTATGTAACAAGTGTCACCACCTTTGCCTTTGCCTGTGGGCACATCATACAGAGATAAACTGATAAACATCACACATATAAATGGTAGTATATTCCCAGTTCTTTGAAATTCCTTTAATTTCCTTTCCTACCAGGCATTTCTATGATCAGTAGAAACCCCAAATAGGGCATCAGCTGACCAGTTATTTTTATATTTTTGTAAGATCACGTTGATACAAAAGTTGGAACCTAGTGACTGCTTATTTTTATATTTATATAGAAACAGAACAGAATTATCAGGATTATGAGCCACCAGCTGAGCAGTGGTGGATGGTGGGTATTTGTAATAATCAGATGAGAGTCAGCCAGTGTTGCAGTTACAAGTGAACTTTCTTATTGTTTTAATAGTGATTGGGTTAGTTTGTCAACAGAAAATCTATTCCAATTTTGGTAATCTTTTATTTTTTTAGTAAAAATGCAAAATATTTTGCCAATGTTCTACAGATTAATCACAGGTTATATTAAACATTAATTGCATTCTAACCTAACAATAAATACAGTAGCGTCAGTAAAATCTTGATGTTAAACAATATTATGATTTGGCACGATGAGATGAACAGTAATAAGCTCTTAATCAGTAATAATTGTAAGCATCAGCTCTTATCTTTCCATTATAATATGCCATATATATATATATCCGCCAGAGTTTAAGGCCGTTGTGTTGTTGCCAGGTGTGTGTCAGCTACTTGAGGCCTGTCCTAGAGAGGTTGCCAACCTGGAAGGAAGCATAAGTCAGACAGCTAACAGGACTGTGTTGTGCTCAGCTTGGCAACCAGGTGACGGTACATCACGCTCTTCCTTCTTCCCTGTTTTCACAGCTCTCTTGTCTTCTTAGTGTTTTGTTCTTGCTATCTTGTGTGTCTCTCTCTCCTCCACCTCTTCCTCCTCTCGTCTGATGAGCGCCGTGTTTCCTTTGACTCCCTTCCTCCTCCTTTTCTCCCGTTCCTATTCTTCTTCCAGCCCTTTTCATCGTACTGTCATCTATTTTTAGCTCCTCGTGTGGTGGGCAGAGGAGGTGCGTGAAAGCATGGGAGTGTGTCTGGATTGCGGAAAGGTGTGTGTGTGTATGTGTGGCTGTGTGGGTATGTTTTGGTCTCCATCACGCTACACTAAATTGCCCTGCACGAGACAATCTCTGCAGATGAGGATGTAGAGCATGCAGCACTAAATCTGATGATTACGACCCACTCAAGTTTCTAATTTTAGTACAGGATTCTGAGTAATTAAATGTAGTCAACACATCATATGATCTAAAAATAACTCAGTAAGTATTCAAATTCAGTTGGCACTTTACAGAAGAGCCAGGGCTTATTTAAGACAATGAAATAAAAAAGTGTTCAACTGAGTCCTAACCAGACCTTTAGAGCCGTGCAATAAAAAACCTGGCTGTTGACATTGCTGGGAGGGAGATTAAAAAATGTCTGGTGAGGTCATGCCTACCTGGGTACAGCTGAGTGTATCAAAGCAACTCTCATGCGAAGTGGAGGTGCTGCGTCTGCTGATGCATGCAAAATCAGGAGCAGGTGCATATCTGTTTAGAGCTCTCAGGCCAAATAGACAGAAGGACATGTACAAAGTTGCAGTTCAAATGCAAACATTCTGCAGTGTAAGTGTAAATACAATCTGAAAATGTTAAAGTCTTGCTCTTACTGTGCTTACAGTTTGGGCTATTGCGTTAATGAGAAATTAAGTAGTGACCACTATGTTAAACAGGAAACAAAGCAAAATAACAAAACAAAAAACACTTATATCTAAAAAAAGACCCTGGGGGAAAGTAAGTCATGATTGTGATTTACGTGAGTGAGCATGTGGACATTTTTGAATGTTATTTCACAAATGCTTTCATGTTTTATGAATGGTATAATTATTGTTATTGTTAAGGTTACCATCGTGACTTTCCTGCTATAGTTAGAAGAGTTTTGATCATGATATTTCCACATGATGCTCTGGTCATCATCTCCTAAGTTTTAGTTACACAACTGAATTGCACCCTTCAAGCTCTCCTTTACTTGCAGTTTGCACCTGGAAGGCAGACCCAGTTGTTAATTTCATAATTACTTGCTGCGTTAGCGAATCAGCTGCAAATTACACACAGGCTGTGGGCGCAAATTAAATTATTTGCGCTGTGCTTTCATATATTTAAATCTGTCTCTCAGTCTCTTAAGCCTTAATGTTGCAGCACTTTATTATTAGTAGATTGCAAACATAAAGATGACTAAACTTTTTTTTTTTTTTTTTTTAAGAGTACCAGCATTAAAAAACAGTGCAGTCAAGGCTTCCTTTGTAAACTAGAGAAAATATAGCACATCCAACTTAATGGATTTTTTCACTCGAAAATAAAGACTATTTGTTAAATAGCAGCATTTTTGACAGTCTAGCAAAGTTCTTCCCTGTCACCACGCTTCTTATATATAGAAACAAATTTAAACCCACACACATAAAGGCTAATGAAACCTCTGTACAGCCTAAAGCACATACTGTATGTATACCAGTTTCAACATGGATGCACAAAGCTGTAGGGGGACCCGCTCTCCTGCCCTGTGTGTCCTTGGTATACAATCAGATTATTAATAGGAATACTTCCTGTAAACTGCACTTATTGTTTCACTACTAAAAAATACAATAACTTTGTGTCTAGATTCTTACAGCTCAGATTTTGTGTCTGCAGAGAACAGTCAAAAGTCAGTTTTACAAGGCCTGAGTTAACACTGAAAGTTGCTAATTTTAACAGTGTGAAACTGTATTTTTGAATCTTGTGTAATTATGAAGAAAAAAAAAAGAGGGAGGAGTGAGAGCGCGGGGGAAGGAGGCAGCTTCATGCCCTTGCTTTTGATCATTGGTTGGAGCCACAGGGAAGGGGAGGGGCCACAGTGCCACTGTTTCTGTAGAGAGAGAGGCAGAGGGAGCGAGAAAGAGAGAGAGAGACAGCAAAGGAGGATAAATGAACACGGGGGGTTCTCCCAGCATCGGTATGCCTGCCTACCTCATTTTCACTCGAGACATAGTTGCTGCTCTTCTGGATAGAAGTAACAGCTGAGGTGTGTTTGTATGTGTGTGTATGTCTTTTAAACATCAGTCAGCCCGCGCACTGCCTTCATCGTTTCACAGCAGCCTGCTGTGATCTTACTGCGAAGGACCAGACAGAAACTGAGACAAGAGCAAGCGGACATGGAAGAGTGGTGAGGAGAGGGTAAAGGGGCAGCAAGAAAGAAGAATCAGGAAAAAAGAAGCAGGACAGAGGTGGAGTTGCAGGACAGAATTAAAAGCCGAAATCATGCTTAATGTCTCCTTCCCTCAATTTATGTACGCAGCGCATTACACAATAATGTCTTTTCACTGGAAGCTGTGTTTGTGACTCTGTGGACTATAGACAGATAAAAGGCAGCTTCAGTCTGTGCTCTCTGTAGCTGCAGCAGATGTTGAAGACATCTCTGACTTTATAGGGAGCGGAGGCATTTCAAGCATAGATTGGACTGGAATTCCTTTAAACAAAGTCACATTTCTTTCTATTTTTTCCTTTTTGTGCCTTCAGCTGGGAAGTTTGCTTTACTGGGAAAAAAAGAAGACAAGAAACACGCATATTCCTCTTTGTGTGGTAATCTGTTTTTACCTGGTGGTTTTATATCTTTGTGTAAAACCACAACTGCCTGCACTGAGGACAAAACAAGGGAGCTTCCTCACCTTTCTCTGTCCTTTCCATCCCTCCTGCATTTGAAATGGCAGATGGCAGCAGTCTCATCATGGAACCGCAGCGTGGAGCTTTTCGTTCGGACTGAAACCGTACGGCTACTGTAAGAACCAGCCGGCTACCTGACAAAATAGTGGGTTCTTTGGTTCATCGTACCCTTGAAGGGCCCCTCAGACACGTATTCCTGCCCAAGATGATGAATTCCTCCCTGGATCCACTGAACCAGAGCTCTGCTGACCCATCAAACGTATCTGCTCCCTTCTGCCTGCTTGAGATAGGCTATTCGCAAATTTTCACCACCTGCCTCCTTGAAGTCTCTATCATACTGCTCCTCACTGTTCTCATTATTTCCGGTAACCTGGTGGTGATTTTTGTGTTTCACTGTGCCCCCTTGCTTAGCCAGCACACCACCAGTGCTTTCATCCAGACTATGGCGTATGCTGATCTGCTGGTGGGGGTCAGCTGCCTGTTCCCCTCCCTGTCCCTCCTCCATCACCTGCAGGGCCTCGACCCCAAACTCACCTGCCAGGTGTTCGGGTACATGGTGTCTGTTTTAAAGTCTGTTTCGATGGCGTCATTAGCATGTGTAAGTGTAGACCGCTACATTGCCATCACACGACCTCTGACTTACGCGTCCCTGGTAACGCCTTGTCGTGTGCGCTGCTGCATCGTTCTAATATGGTTGTACTCTGCTCTGGTGTTTCTTCCGGCTTTTCTCGGGTGGGGGAAACCAGGTTACCACGGCGATGTGGTGGAGTGGTGCGCAGTTGAGTGGAGGACTAGTCCGGCGTTCACAACCTTTATTGTTGCACTGCTCTACGCCCCAGCTGCTCTCACTGTCTGCTTTACCTACGCCAATATCTTCAAGATCTGCCGACAGCACACCAAGGAGATCAGCGAGCGCCACGCACGTTACCGACCTCAACAACTGCAGGGCCCGGGATTGACAGTGGGACCTATGGTCAAGGACAACAGTGCAGCAGAACAAGGGCAGTTGCCCCATTTGTCCCAGCCCCAGAAACCCCAACACCACCAACCACAGTATCAGCAGCCTACATCAACATACCCAGACAAGCGATACGCTATGGTACTGTTCCGCATTACCAGCGTGTTTTATATCCTCTGGTTGCCCTACATTCTCTACTTTCTGTTGGAGAGCGGAGGGATCTACCACCACCCTGCAGCCTCGTTCCTCACAACATGGCTGGCCATCAGCAACAGCTTCTGTAACTGTCTCATCTACAGCCTCTCCAACTCTGCCTTCAGGAAGGGCCTCAAACGCCTCTGCTCCTTCTGTTTACAGCGCAGTGGCAGTGGCTTTGGGGTTAGGAACACCAAAAAAGCTTTCGTTGGCTCTGTTGAAAAGGGTTGTGCAGGGCCAGGGTATGGATATGGCCATCGGGAAATAGGCATTGGCACAACATGTCATGTGTAATGCAAAGCCTATTGCCAAAATGGCATTTGAACTTTTTTAAAAGATGCCTGATGTGATTGCTGTAAAATGTCTCCTCTGTTAAGCTGAAATGTGCTGTAAAGAGATGGAAGGAGGCGTTGATCTGCCACTGCTGTTTCTGTCGCGTTTGGAGGTTACACAGGCATCCTCTCTGCATACGCCACAGCTGGCAAAGACAGAGGAAGGGAGTCAAGAGCAAAGCACTGAAGGATTGAGAGATCCAAATAGCCCATAAAGCGTTTCAAAATGGACAAAGAAGCCCAGCATACTGTGTGTGGACAGGGGTGATAGATGAGAAGGGCTGGAAAGGAGGAAAAAAGGTGTCTGAAAAATCCTGGAGAAGTGAACTCTGTCGAGGTTATCTATTAGTTTTCTTCTTTCTTAACTTATTTTGCCAAAACAACAAAACTGTTCTGAAAAGCTGTTTGTGGAGTATGTGCTGCGACCTTTGTTTGTTGCCATATTATCAGCACAGTATGTGTTGAATGCAAAAAAAAAAAGAAATGCAAATGGAACAGTTGACTACTGTGCTGTAGTAACGTAGCGCTGAGGTGAACTGCCAATGGCAAGCTGTTTAAACATGTTTTTATGTGCTCTTATCCCCTCATTATTTACATGCTGAAAGTGAAAAAGAAAGAAAGAAAATGGGAAGAAATGAGCTAGGTCTAGACCCAGTACCCACGCCATTTCAGAGTTTGTTTGCATTGATCCAACTGATTTCTCTCCTTCTGTTCATGGAGTATGAATTTTAGATTATTTATTGATGTTTATCATACAAGATAAAACATTATGTCTTTACCTAAGTTGTTAGGCTAGGATGCTACCCAGCTTTGGTGTACGACTGTTAAACTGACAAAAATCAAACGTAATTTTCACTGAATTTCTTTTCCAATGAATTTTTTAGAATCTTTGTCAGTTTCATTGCACCTTTGTTGTTTGGATTATGTATCTTAACCAGGAAAGCATATATTTTTACACTCATTATACACTGATTTTTGGTACATTATTGGGCTGATTTTAATTTTTTTAAAAGGTTTTTGCCCGAAGGTAAAAATGTTAAGTGTAGATGAATGACTCTTGAACTGTGATCCTTACCCCTTTGTCTTTAGAAGTGACTGAGATGAACAATCTAATGAGAAGCCGTAAAAGTGTAATTGTGGAAATATCACATTTACATATTCTTGCAAATAATTACCTTACCTAAGTGTATTCTGTATTGTTATACTGCATTATTGTGCCTGCACTCCCGGACTAGTGCATGCGCACACATGCAAACGCACACATGAACACAACAGAACAGAAAAAATAGCCCATTCACTCTGCCAGCAGGTTAACCTCTGTGCAACACCATGAAGAGGGACTGACCCCTTCAAAAAAACTTGCAGATGTGTGTGTGTGTGTGTGTGTGTGTGTGTGTGTGTGTGTGTGTGTGTGTGTGTGTGTGTGTGTGTGTGTGTGTGTGTGTGTGTGTGTGTGTGTGTGTTTGCGTCTATGTGCATGCATGTGTCTGTTTCCATCATCTTGTTCCCATGTGTTGCTTTGTGATCACTTTTCACTCTAACTTAATATTTAATACAAAGTAATAGAGATCAATAGTAAGATGAAATGAAGCCAAGTGTACATACTGTGTCAAAAAGTCAAAAGTTGTGAAAAATTATCTCTATTTTGAACCATGGAAACTCATTTCACAGTTTCTTTAGGTGCAGATATTCTAGCTTTATATACTTTATCTAATCTACCAAAGAAAGTTGAGCAGATATTCTCGGATTATGATATTTTTTTCTAGATATCTAATATATTTAGCAAGTGGGTTTTACACAAAGTTTGTGTAGGTCCACTGCACTGTTTTGGCTCAGTGATGCCTTGTGTGCATGAATACGAGTGTTTCTCAGTATATGGTGATATATTGTTGTTGCCTTGACATAAAAATGAAAATGAACTGTTGGGAAAGTGTTTTCCTGTAACAGCCAGGGAGGGCTCAATTTATTGACATGCAGCTGTTTTTAGAGAGAATGACACAGACTGGCAAGTGTATGCATGTGCACAGAGGAAAATGTTCATTAGCCAGCCTCTGTCACTTAATTCCACATTCAGTAAACAATAACCTAAACCACATTTGCTGTGTAAAGTCATTTAAAAAATGTGACTGTTAATTCAGCTGTTCTTCAAAAATTCATAATTTTTACTTACTGCTCCTCTCGTGTGTAAAACTGAAAATGAACAGGAGCAAACACGTGACTCAAAACAGTTTTCTTTTTTTTGTTTTGTTTTTTTGCATGTATTTGTTTGTCGATGTATGAGTGTGTGTGCAGGTGTGTTAGGATTTGACCAATGGCTGAATTGGACTGTTGAAGGTGTTCTAGCAAGGGGTGCTAACATAGTTATCACCTTTCATTGCTTTATTAGCTGCACCTCACCTCCCTTGAGTATACTGTATTTCGTGAGTGTATGTGCGTATGATGTACAGTGGTGGTAGTTAGATTCACATGTTGTCTTTTAAATAGTTTGGCTGTCATCTGTGAAGCATTGCCAAATATTGTAATCTTTCCTATTTGTACCTTCTTTTGTTCAGAAATGGCGTGTACAGAAGTGGCATATTGAATGTCTAATTGTCAAACTACACAAATTTATTTTTGTAAAATGACTTTGTTTTGTCTAGTTTCTTGTGAAGTGATAAATGTTGCGGACTCTAAGCAGGTTTAGCAGCATGCTTACCTATTGAAATGATTGAAGTTGTGTCTTTATGAAGATGCGTTTTATTTTACTTGGACAGTTTCTGTTAAGGTGTCTCTACTGTTTTTTGCAATTTGAAAGATTGAAAACTTTGAATTTGAGGTAAAAGTTCTCCCCTAAAAAGATATTATTTCCTACAGTAGTTAATGGTACAATTCCACAGAAATGTGTGAGATTTAGGTCAAAGTTATTATGCCAAAACTTAACTCACATTAGCATTCACACACACACACACACACACACACACACACACACACACACACACACACACACATTCCCCTTTTCCTGTAGGAAAACAATTGCCTCTCACGTTCAAGGGAACGACACTCTGGTAGTGGCTGTCTCGAGGTACGCAGCCATGTTGGGTAGGATTAGAGAGAAGAGGTTGTATGAGCACTCGGACTGCGCTAGGAAGCCATTTGCAGGTTTAAAACAGGCTTCTGCTATGAAAGAGAAAAATAAATGTCAGTGTACATTAATTAACAAGTGCATATTACAAAAACATTTTATCAGTTATAATCAGTAAAACATGTGAAGGCCATCTGCAGATAGTTAAATTGATATGTGGGTATAAAAGAGTAAAAAAAATATGCAATGAGTGCATGAGTCATACTATTCTTAATTTTACTACATTTTAATCTCTTTAAAATATTCCAGAAATTTTGTGGATGGCTGCTGCTTTGTCATCTTCTTCTTCTTATACGGTTTCCGAACAGCTTTAGGTGCATCTCCACTCTCTGGACAGGGACTAACCAGATGTGTATGTCTTGGGAACAAGCAGAGAACAAGTCACATTCTGTGATTGTGACTCAGGGTAAACAAAAGTGAATAAATTGTATCTGGATTACCAGTTTTATGTGTTTCATGTGTTTTGTATTTTACAAAACACATGAGACTGATAGGTGTAATTGGAGCCTTATTTAGAATAACAGAAGAATTTTTATCATGAACATATTGTTCTCTAAGTTGAGAGAAAATGTTTTGTAATCAACAACAAAATAGTTTTACACCATCTCAGCACAGGTTGCCTATTGTTTCGTACAACCTCACTCTAATAGTGCACTTTAACACACACATACACACATTCCCATGCAGTGGTATTTTCTTATCTGTCTTTTAATCTGTATTTGATTTTCTTCTTTGTGTTTTCGTAAGGCTCAGAATAGACCACACCAGACCCCAATAATGGTTGACTCATGACCCAGCCGTTGTGAGTAACAGATTATTACCACATTAAGATGAGACTGACCACTGTAACAAAACCTTGGTCTGGAAACTTTCCAAAAGATCCAGGAATTATGATTCTGCATTCATCTCTTCCCACACTGAATGCTGAAAATTACTCACAGTTAACAATGGGGCCTTTGTAAGTTTCTGATTGAGAAAATGAAGCCATTACCATGTTAGATAATGTCATATTTCATACGTCAAGCGTGGTGAATTTGCATCAAGGTTTTTGTAAGATGGCTGCTTTTATAGATTGAGAATGTTGGGATATTGTAAATTATCAGACATGTTTAGTTTTGCTTTCATTGAAAAGTGTATCTCTGTGACCAATAAGACACTTTTCACTTGATGATGCTTTATAGGTGACAAACCTCCACATGTCCTATAAGATGTACATGTCGTGTATCTGTACCGAGCAAATAAATGTAATGTTATCTCAATGTATTCAAACCTCCTTGTACTAATTACAGAGTCAGGGTTGTTTGAAATAGTGTGTGTGTGTGTGTGTGTGTGTGTGTGTGTGTGTGTGTGTGTGTGTGTGTGTGTGTGTCTGTCTGTCTGTCTGTCTGTCTGTCTGTCTGTCTGTCTGTCTGTCTGTCTGTCTCAGTGTTTAGTGTGTGTGTGTGTGTGTGTGTTGTGTGTGTGTGTGTGTGTGTGTGTGTGTGTGTGTTAGCAAGTAGAGGAGAGTATGAACTGCCCATTTTTCCTTTTTCCTTTCCACAGGTTAAA
The DNA here is from genome assembly GCF_021018895.1 of Seriola aureovittata. Lineage (NCBI taxonomy): Eukaryota > Metazoa > Chordata > Actinopteri > Carangiformes > Carangidae > Seriola > Seriola aureovittata. Next base: position 11,674,654 of record NC_079381.1, on the reverse strand, counting down.
TGTCATTAGTAAACACCACTAAAGTACATTAACACACTGTGTTATTCGTGACAAATATCATAAAGCCCTTTCCAAAAAAGTAGACCCTTTAGCACAGTTATATTTAGAGAGTTGGAAGGCTACTGGCCGAAGATCAAGTAGTGAAGTTGATAAGAAAAGTAATAGCTCCTTTTTTTTTTACAGTCTGCAACACATTCACACAGAATTTTCCCTCATTTGCCAAATCGTAAATGCTTCATGTTGATTGTTAGAGATAAAAATAAATTGTCGCTGTGTTAACATGCTGTAAATGGGCTATAATACAGCAGCACCATATTTGTGCAAGCAGTCAGTCTGCTGAATTTGCATCCTGGCAAAGCTGCAGTGGGAAATGTTAGTGGACTCGATTGGCGAATAATACCACAAGAAAATGCAGGCCATTGTAATTTTGGCAGTGTAAGTAGTATTTGGTGTTGTCATTATGATTTATATTGCTTCTTCCCTTGTCTGTCATCTCTGTTCTGATCAGATTCATATTCTGCCTATTCTCCCTGTGCTGCAGCAGGATACCAGTGCACAAATGGCACAGAAAGTAGGGCATGAGACAGACGATTAACATTTAATGATGGACGACTAAGGTGAGGAAACAGCTTACAAGTAGCTTGAGCATTGGCCGATTACAGATTATTATTAAGAAGAGACAGAAGGAATCACTGATTTAACTAAATGGTATTTGCTTTATTCAAAAGGAAATTGAAATTTCACCTGTCTACTTCTGTATTTGTGATGAAAGCATCTGTCAAAGCTCCACCAATTATTTACAAAGCATTAAAGTTACTGTCACATATGTGAACTAATCAAAGTGTTGCACTCAGGGTTACTTGGGTTGGGGACAAGGTTTGTATCAAGCCTGATAAATATCACCCCATGTTCTCTTGGCATCTCAGCAGGGTCCTTTAGGAGCAGAGAAAGAATAACAGAATGACATGTCAGCTATTGTGTTGAGTCAGAGAAAATCAGGGACATAAACAATAGAGGGCTAGCTACTCAGCCTTCCCACGGAAGCCCTACTCTTGTACTTTATTCCTAGCTTTAGACACACACACACACACACACACACAACACAACACACACACACAACACACACACACACACACACACACACACACACACACACTGTAGCTATGCCATTTTTGGCTTGCCCCAGTGAAGTGTTTTTATTGTAGGTCTGTTATAAGAACATGTTTTGCCTATTGACTTCCACTGAGCTCATAGATGCTCTTTGATTTCCCTACAGTACTACTCTGGCAGTTTTTATTGTTGCGGACAGTTGACAGTGCTACGATATTCATTGCATTTATCTGGACTCCACAGAAACAGAGTGACGTGCATGACTAGCTGTTGCTGTTTCTCTGGCTGACATACCTATCACTTTATCTGCTGTTGATTGTAATTAGAATAATGGGAACTTTTGAAAGACGGCCAGACTATTGGTGTCTGACAATTATGAGGAGATCTATGGTTGAGCAATAAAACATCTTTCTTAATGACTCTTAATGCTGTAAATTCATAAAGTCTCATATGGTATTATGAACTTTTTTAACTTTTTTAGAGATATTTTGGCTTAATATCTTTTTAATAATTTTTTTTATTTTGGTTGGACACCATGCCTATGTCTTTTTATTGACCACCTTGAAGTTCTGAATCCTTGCTGGTAGTAACGAATTTAACAATTACAGGCATTGTTTGACATTTTGGGAAATGCTTATTTGCTCTGCTGTTGAGAAGTGGATGAGAAGATTGCTGCCATTCTGATGTCCTTGCATCAAGTATGGAGCTACAGCGAATAGCCTAGCTTATCATAAAGGCTGGAAGTGTGTGTGTGTGTGGGGGGGCAGTTAGCCTAGCCCCCCAAAAAAATCTACCAGCGCCTCTGTAGCACACTAATAAGCATTTTCCTTGTAAACAGCAGCAGCTATGAAACCACAACTTGTCATTTTTTCCAGACTTCATGCTAAGGTAGGCTAAGCACCTCCTGGCTGTAGCGCATTACAGCCATGATACAGTCATTGATATTCTTCATGTAATCACTTTTGTCTTTCACTGTCTTCTCTATACAGTTACAATGAGATACATGGCTCTTCTCTTCTATCTTTTTGTCTTTCTCTTTATCACTTTCTCACACTTCCGTTCACTACCATGAGACACTGGGTTTGTTTTCTCTCCCCACTCACGCTATGCTCATTCCAAACCTCTCTTTAAACGAACAGACAGACAGACATAGAAGAAGCTAATTGGCCATTATGTCAGAGGTCTTTGTACATGCTCTCAGCACTTCAGATAAGTATGGCTAAGTGGTGCTTGTATAAACATGGATCCTTATCATTCACTGAGAGACTGTAGCACAGTGTAATGGGCCCTTCACACTGGATGCAATAACTCCACCCCTATGCTCTAAAACGCATCAATACCAATGGGTTTTTACTGTGAATGAACAGATATCTGGAGTGCCTATGTGCACCTTTTTAATTGGCCTTGTGGCGAAAGTTCAACCCAGTTGAACTTTCCTGATGCACTTTATGGTGAAGCCCCTCCATGTCTATTTGGAAAAATCTGGTGTATTCACCCCGAAAGGACAGAATATTCAAGAAAATCTATGCAGGTGATGTTAGAAGAGAAATTACAGTGTAATTTTAGAATTGTACAGAGTCTGTGTTAGAAAGGCTCTCCCTAGAAGCAAGAGGGCAGATTTGGTTGTTTCTGAAAATATAATTAACCTGACTGGATGAGATATGTTACATGTTGAATGGTGAAATACCATATATATCAAAGACCAACCCATTAAAGGCCTAGGAACAGACCCTACTCTGACCAAAATCACTCTAACAATCAACATTACTCAAACTTCCTGTAGCAACTAGTGATGTTGGCTGTTCTTACACACACACACAGACATGCAGTAACTATGACTTAGTGGGTGTGGTGGAAGTTATGGAATGGACTTAAAAAAAGACCACTGTTGTTGGTCTCTGATCCCCATTAGCTCGCTTTGTTTTAGTATTCCTTTCTTCCTGCATTTCTTCTCATACTTGCATTATTTTTGTTTCCCTCTCTTCCTCTGTGGAGGCTGGAACAGAAACCTTGGGAAAAGGAGAGGGAAGGGCTTGATGTGTAACAGAGAGACCAAGAAGGTATAATTAGCTACAAAGTGAATAAGAGAGATTTGCAATACACACGATGGGGTTCCAAGTGGGAATTTTAATGGTAAGCTTCATTCCTACCAAGGTGCCTTTGAGCAAGGCACTGGATGCTGAAAACTCTAGGAGTGCTTTCTGACTTCCCAGTGTGTAGTGGAAACATTTTTCCAGATGGATCAATGGAGTATCACAGTAATTTGCTCATATAAACGCACCGCTGACTTTGCTCCTGCTGACTCATTATCCACTGATGATGCGAGAGCAGAGTCCCAGCACCAGGCTACAAAGTTGACATAATGGATTTTGCCTAGCAAGTTAAACAAAACCCCATTTTTGTATTAGGTCACCCAACATATGGGCATAACTTTAGAGCCATTGTGCCACCAAAATGCTACACACTGATCACTTTATTGGGAACACCATTCCACAAGAAACAGATTCTGCTCCATGGTGGCTACTGAAGTACACTGAACTCATTGTCACGTTCATGAAACCAGTTTGAGACGACTTTCGCTTCGTGATATGCAGCGTTATCCTGCTTGAAGTCGCCATTAGAAGATGGTAAATTGTGGCCATAAAGGGATGCACATGGTCAGCTACAATACTCAAACAATGATTGTTGGCATCAAGGTGTCCAAAGTGTGCCAAAAAACATTCCCCACACCATTACACCACCACCTGCATAGTTGACACAATGCAGGTTGGGTTCATGCTGTTGATGCCAAATTCTGACCCTACCATCTGTGTTCCTCAGCAGAAATCCAGATTCATCAGATCAGGCCACGTTTTACGTCTTCAGCTGTCCAGTTTTAGTGAGCCTGTTTCCGTTCTTGGCTGACTGGAGAGGAATCCAACGTGGTCCTTTGCTGTTGTAGCTCATCTGTTCGACGTGTTGTGTATTCTGAGATGCTTTTCTGCTCACCACAGTTGTAACGAGTAGTTATCTGAGTTACTGTAGCCTTTCTGCCAGCTCCAACCCATCTGGCCATTGTCCTCTGACCTCTCTCATCAACGATGTGTTTCCATCTGCATAACTGTTGCTCCACTCTCTGTAAAAACTCTAGAAATGGTTGTGTGTGAAAGTCCCCGGAGATCAGCAGTTTCAGAAATACTCAAACCAATAATCATGGCACAGTTAAAAGCTAATGAGATCACATTTTTTATCCATTCTGATGTTTGATGTGAACATTAACTGAAGCTCCTGACCTGAAACTGCATGATTTAATGCACTGCAGCCACATTATTGGCTCATTGGATAATTCCATTAGATGTTCATAATAAAGTGCTCATAAAGTGTATAAGAAGACATCTTTAAATCTGTATTTGATTTGTCATGTAATGGCCGCGGTGTCTTAGAGTAACATTACTTATTTAGAGGCTGTTTGTTCCAAATCAGTGTGATCATCAATAATGAAATGACGTGTGATTAATCTTTGAAAAGCAAGGCTAGTTTGGAGTATTTACTGATCTGTGTGTGTGTGTGTGTGTGTGTGTGTGTGTGTGTGTGTGTGTGTGTGTATTTCCACTGTGTGCTGTTCTGTCATCACAGTGGAGGGATATCCCAGAGAAGTATGTTGTCCCAGGCTTGTGTAGGTTCTGTGTGCAGTTAAGGTTGTAGTCACGCCTCTGTACTTCTATCAGTGTATCCTGAACCTGAACAATCTCGTCTGACCTTGTCAAAATGTTTTAGCTATCAGGATTGCAGTGTGTCAGTTGATAAGGTGACCACTTTTGTCCATACTTCGATATCTCAATAACAGTAGGATGGAACGCCAGAAAATTTTGTTAACACATTCACTTTCCCCAGAGGATGACCTCTAATGACTTTGGTGATCCCCTGATTTTTCCTCTAGTGCCACCATGAGGTTGGCATTTGAGGTGGTTTTGAGTGAAATGTCTCAACAGCAACAAGCTAACTAAACTAAGACGGAGAATGGTGTAAAGATTATACCTGCTTAGCATCAGCGTTTTAGCATCGTCGTTGTGAACATGTTAGCATGCTGATGTTAGCATTTAGCTCAGAGCATTGTTGTGCCTACGTATAGCCTCACAAAGCCACTAGCATAGCTATAGACTCGTAGTCTTGTGTTTTTTTCCCCCCTGTCAGTTGCTCCATTTAGCCCAAATAAGAGCCCATCCGTATCTATTAAAAAATAGGGCAAAGCAAAAGCGTTTGTTTAGAAACATTTTTTTTTTCTTGTGCATACACTTTTATTTACAACATCACATATCTCCTGCTCTCTGTCCTAGTCGTACATCTGTTCCACCCTACAGACAAAAGGACTGATTCACTTTATTATAACTCAGATTGTTGGTGGTGGAAGATGTGATAATGAAAACACCCTCTTATCAGCTTGGCGTTATGTGGTCCGTGTTTTATTTTTCTATCAAATGACCTCCTTGTTGATGTCACTCTGAAGTAGGGTAATATATCAGAGATTTTCTCAGTACCCAGTGTGAAGAGTGATGTGCAATATGTCACAAGTAAACTCTATGATAACTGTTTAGTCACATTACTGGTAATGACAAAATTGTCATTGTGTTATTTGTTCCACAGAACAATTTTATATTGATTCAAGATGATACATAATATAAATCTCTGTGTGTTCTGTGTTACATAATGTGTTTGATCTGTTTTCCTTTACTCTTATTCTTTATCAGTTGTCGGAGTTACATTATGTTTACCACTCATTGTTACTGTTAGTTATCTGAGCTTTGGCAACATGAGAATTATGTCTGAAATGCATTAAAATGAGAACTTAAATGAGGTGGACGGACAAAGAGAGAGACGGGGAGATGTGTACAGTCTGTGCTGTGGAACAGAACACTCTGTGCCACCATGAATTCATCCTACCCCATCCTGTAAATCTCAGCAGTGTGTGGGGCCACAACACACTGAAGAACACTGACCACTGCTGGATCTTGGAAGGAATTTGTCTTTCCCAGTAGTTGTCTAATGAAAAACATGTTGTGGATTCCTAAGTCACAGAATCTCCCTGTCTGTGTTACACTCTTGTCACTTTTTTACACACCTTGACCTTTTTCTCCATTTCCCCTCCTTTTGTCTCACCGTTAGGAGTCCCCTCAGGACAGTGCCATCACCAGAGACATTAACAGGACATTCCCAGCTCATGACTACTTCAAAGACACTGGAGGAGATGGACAAGACTCCCTCTACAAGATCTGCAAGGTGGGATGCTAACACACAAGCAAGGGGTTGTTTAAATGTATTTTTTTTAAGAGGTTACATTTTGTAGAGCACAACACAAATCAGCTGCGTGTATTCCCCTCTTCTCATCTCCAAACTTAAAATACAAAATGCAGATATTTATATCGGTCTTCACTCACCATTGTCACAATGTATGCAATTCACAATGCATACAAAATATACCTGAAAAAAATAGTAAATGTGGAAACAAGCAACAGAAAAGAAAAGATCTTGATGGAATTTTTGCAACTCATCTATCACGTGGAAGTGGCTGTCAATGATTTATTTGACGTGTTTATTATCTCATGATTGCCGAGGATGATACTGTAGTTATAAAAAATATCCTCCTTCAATTACGCAGGTGATACAGACACAGCTGGTGGCAGTGGTGTTCATTGCAAGAACGACTTGGAAATAATAGCAATCAGCATATGAAATTGAATCACGTTTCCCTATAATACAGTGTAATTACTATGTAAGTGATTTGCTTTACATTAGGTTTGATAAGAAAGTTTGTAGAGCAGTAGAGAGAGTCGGTAATATTAAAATGAACTGTTCATTAATTAACTGAACAGCCACTCTGTTTCTGGGTGGTTCAGCGAGTTCATAACTGTCACCGCCTGTCTAGAAAAGCAAAACAAGTTTCTAATCGAACAAACACACACACACACACACACACACACACACACACACACACACACACACACACACCAGACCACACACCAACCACAGTCTACTGTAATCAGTCCTGTTGCATAGCTGACTCTCACACACCAGCACACATCCACAACCCTGCAAGAAATACTTATTGATCGTGAAATGCATGTGCTCTCTTTGTCATGAAAATGAACACGTGCGAATACAGTTGAGACATACGCATATCCTATAGTTCCATAATCCCACATGATTAGCCTGGTTGCGCAGTATGTTCACAGCTTTTTCTTTTCATTTTCATTTCATTCATTATGTATAACTCAGGTGAGGGCATCCATCTCTTCCCAGACAAGCACCTCCTCAGGTGTGTTTGAATAATTCAGTGGGCCCTCCCTTACCTCTGTGTGTGGATTGATCCACACTTTGTCTGTTTGACTTGTACTCATTATTTGTGTTTGTAGCTCAGTAGGCCACTCTAGCCCCTCCAAATTCTCTCCCTTTCTCTCTCCCCTCATACTTACTCCACTTGCTTTATACCAACATTTCTCTCCAAGCCTTTTCTTTTCCTCTCTGTTCAGTCTCTACTCTTGGTCATATTTACTTTTTTCCATCTCTTACTCCAGTTCCTCCACTCATCTATGTCTTCCTTCACTGTAGTAACTGGGCTCTTCACAATAAAGTCATGTGTGTTCGAAGACAATAACATTTTAGATTTTTGAAAAGAGCAGAACATTACCAGAGATTATGTACAACATAATTCAAGTGCTCTGTGGCCAAAAAAAGTCTGCTCTGGGTTCAAAAGAATAAGTATTTATACAAATTTGAAATTGACTGAAATGATGGTGACAGTAGGTAGTACAGTTTGCCAACTTTGTCCCTCTTTTCACTTTATATTGCGTCATTTGACTCTGATATAAACCATGTGTAAAGTATCTTCATAAATCTTGGTTTGAGTCACACCAATTACAGTTTTCAGTTGCAAAGAGACAGAAATATTTGGACTTTTTAATTATTCTATCATCATTTCATTCCCCTCATCAGTTTTTGAATTGACTGTAAAATGTATTTACTGACTGTGTGGATTTGTCCTTGTCTTCTCCTTCAGGCTTACTCTGTTTACGATGAGGAGATTGGCTACTGCCAGGGACAATCCTTCTTGGCTGCTGTGCTGCTGCTGCACGTGAGTTCACATATCAGCAGGGTCCCGCAAAAATCCGAGCTTTTCAAACAATTTCAGCTGTTTTGTTTTCATTTGACATCTGAGTGTTTTTGACATGCTGCAATGCTGGAAAATTTGCCTGGCTTATTTTGAAGGTCTTGGAGCTTTTCCTGTATATTGAGTTTAGGAGACAATAGGTATGATGCACTCTTACTGCACAAAAGCAGAAAGATTTCAGATAGAAAGCTGTATTTGTGGGAAACTGATATTTTATGTATAAATAATGTAGAATTTGCTCATGTTCATCCTCCACCCTGGAGTGGTTTGCTTTTAAGCACACCTGCAGTCTAGGGACATGTCAACACTGTCACCTAGTGGAAAAATCGTGCCTATGTCCTCTTAGAGCTTAAAGACTGCAGCAGACATGTGCACAGGAATTTTAAGAAATTATTTAACAAGTGAACTCTGTTTATTTATTTATACAGAAAAGCTTGATGTTTTTACTGTTCTCCTCTGTGTGTGCTGTAAAACACTTCAAGCGTATTGTGTGTAAAGTTCCATATGAATAAAGCAAAGTTGAGTTAAAGTTTGACATATGAGCCTAATATATAATATTTAGTGAAAATATTTGACCTAACACCTTGTAATGCATATGAAATTGGTATCATTAGAATATGAATTGGCATGAGCTACTGATGACTAAATCTCTTGGTCTTCTCCTTCAGATGCCAGAGGAGCAAGCTTTCAGTGTGCTGGTCAAGATCATGTTTGATTACGGGCTCAGGGACCTTTTCAAGCAGAACTTTGAAGATCTGCATTGCAAATTCTTCCAACTTGAGAGACTCATGCAGGTATGTGTGTTTAATTTGTAGATCTAAAGTGCTTTTTCTGATTGTACTATAGCAGTGGTTGCCCCTGCTCCTTTTCTCTCCTTTTCCCCGTATGCTTAACTTTTTTTCCTTTCCATTAATTTACCCCTCTCCTCTTTCTTTCTCTCCACACCATTCCTTCTAATATCTCTTCATTTCTTCTCCTCCTCCTCCTCCTGTGTCGCCGTATTTCTCTCTGTCTTTAACAGGAATACATACCAGACCTTTACAACCATTTCCTGAATGTTGGCCTGGAGGCTCACATGTACGCCTCTCAGTGGTTCCTCACCCTCTTCACAGCCAAGTTCCCTCTCTACATGGTCTTCCATATCATTGACCTGCTACTGTGTGAGGTTGGTAATAAAAGACAAGCACACAGGACTTCAACCAATTCACTTATCTATAACTATCTTATCACTCATTTATTTTTACTATCTATAAACACATAATATCCCATACTGACTAAGAGAAACCTATTTTTAGACATAAGAAAAATGACACAAAAGTAATTGAAATACAAAAGTATCTTAAAGAACCTTTTAATATGACACTCAAAACTTAGCTCAGGCACATCCTGTTTCTTCAGATTATCTAGAAGTTGAGTGAGTGATTTGTTCACTGTGGAAAATTTTAAGCACTGAAAGCCCCCAGGAGCTGAAATAATATAGCCTGAAGTGAGAGAATTATTACATAGAAGAAGTTTGGAACAATGAAGACCTTTCCAAAAGCTGCCTGACAGGCCAAACGCAGAAAAAAGTTTATCCACTTGAAGAACTTGGGAAGAGAATTTCTTTTCTGATGAGACAAAAGTAGTTTTTTGGCCTGAATGTCAAGCTTTACATTGAGTGCAAACCCTGTCCCATAAATCACCTGAATGAAGCCTTTGCTATCTATGGTGATGCATGATGCATTAATGGTTCACAGCAGCAGGAACTGGGAGACTGTTCAAGAGTTAGAAAAGTGAGTGACAGACTAAAATACAGAGGGGGAAAACCTGCTGTTGACTTTTCAGCACAATGGTCCAAGCCAAGACAAGCGGAGTATCGCTGGAGAGATCTCAAGTTCCCCCATAAAATCTGACAGCACTAACAGATAGTCTGCAAGAAAGACTATAGCAAAACGACAAAATATGCAAAGCTGGTGAAGGCTTAGCATCAGCAACACCCACAGCACTAAAAAAACTGGTCTGATTATGTATGCAGTTTGGATATTTCTCTTTTTATTTTTAATGAATTTGCTAATGAATTTTGCTAAAGTGTCTTTGTCTTTTTTTATTGAGGATTGTGTGTCCATTGATGGAAAAAAAACATCTTAAAGTAATTCTGTTACACAGCAACAGTAAATTCTGATGTTCATCTCTTTGAATCAAAAACTCCATTCTTTGATACACCCTGAATACAAAGCCTTTTTTCTTTTTCTTAGGGCATCAGTGTGATCTTCAATGTAGCCTTGGCACTTCTGAAGGTAAGCTGGCCCACACAACAATGAATGCACACACAAACACACACACACACACACACACCAACAGTGACAACCAGAGCTCTGAGTAGAAACAGAGACACACAACATGTGCCAACAGAAAGTCGAGCTTTGGAAAGATTTTACATGTCGGCGCATGTGAGCAGATGCAGATACACGCACAGTGTCACCACAATGTGACGCGCTGAAAGCAGGGCACATGTTTTTATTGAAGATGAGTTTGCCCTCAAAGCTAAAGTTCAGTCAAAGAAAAAAATGTCTATCATATTTAGTTTGTTTTAACAATTCTTAATCATTGGTAACTACGCTCTGTCCGATTAGAATAAAGAATCTCTGCCCAACAGGCTACTCTGGCTTGGATAAATGTGTGCCTTATTTAACTTTGTGTTCTTTTTCCCTTAGACATCAAAAGACGACCTGATCCAAACAGACTTCGAGGGTGCACTCAAATTCTTTCGTGTCCCGGTTCCAAAGAGGTACCGCTCTGAGGAAAATGCAAAGAAACTGATGGAGCTGGCCTGTAGCATGAAGGTGAGTGCAGAGGAGAGTAGAAAAATGTCTCAACTCGCTATTACCATGCAATAGCTGGAGCTGGTCAGCCTTACATGGAGTGAACAAACAGATGAGACTTCAGGTTTCGGTCTGTGTTAACATCTAAGTATTTTAATAACCCTATCTTCAGTTTGAGTAAAAAATAGAAACATGCAAATTCTTTACCTTTCACAGCTGGTGGTCTTCAAAAATATTCAGAAACATCAAACAGTAATAGATATTGAATATTGCAAACTTAAACAATTCATAGTAAACCATCTCAGCATGATTAATCGTTAGATTATCATTTAAAAATGATATATTTTTATATATGAAAACCTTTAGTCCTGTAGTTCAGCTGTGCTACTTAAATACCAGTAGGGGTCACTGTTGAGCTTAAGACAAACTAAATAGATGCAGTGTACAAACACACACACACACACACACACACCCCCCACCCCCACCCTCACCCCCCCCCCCCCCACACACACACACACACACACACACACACTTTGCTTCTCTCTTTATGTCTTTATGTCTCTTAAACACACACGCACACACACACACACACACACACACACACACTCTCACCTGTGTTCTGACCTGTTTTAAACAGTCTGGCCTAGTTTAGAGGGCCTGACTTTGAAGGTAACTTTGGGCAGAGATATTTATTAGCACAAACTCTGTAAAGGAGCCCACATGGAGAGAGACGTGAGCTTTTTGGTTCTCAGTTAGAGAGGCGGGCCGCGAGGAGAGACTCACAATGAGCAGAGAAAAATCCAGTGGTAGCGGTAGCTGTGGGGTCTTGAAGGTGTTTCAGCACTCATCTTAGATGCATTGGTTATGAACATAAATGATTAGTTTGAGCTGGTCAGGCCTCTCAGATGGGAGGCAAACACACTATTAAAGCATAAATTATACACTTTGTGCTAGTTTGGGTTCCTTTGAGTTACCTCTATGCTTTATTTAATTATTAAGCTTAGCAGTAGTTGTTTTTTATGGGGTTCTTTGCACCCATTTGAATAAAATACCCTCATGTAGTTCCATAGAAGCAAATCATCCCCCCATTTACTGCATACAGCTTTAAGAAGCTATTTCCAGAACATTATTTGGCAAGAGAAAATAATTCCAAGAAGTCATTTGACAAATTGACCTCAGCGAGTACTGTAATGTTGGAGCTGAGTGGAGGTAGGCTAATCTGAATCTGAAGCTTGGATGTCACTATAGCAGGATTTACTGACCAGATTACTGGTGACCTCATCGTCTGACGATACTGATTGGATGACAAATCTTTCTGGGTTGCCTGGTGCTCTAAGTTTATTCATAGTTTTAGCTCAGATTTGCCCGATATATCTCATAGTGCTGTTTTAAATACAAATTTAAATGACATACCTGAGGGTGTACACATGTATTTATTAATGCTAAAAAAGCACACAATGATGGAGAGCTATATTGGTTACGATGGATATTTTTTAAATATATTGTATTTATATACCAGAGGTTAAGGTCAAACATACTGGTCCTTGACGTCCATGTTGACATCTTCCTCCCCTGTTTCATCATCTTCAAAGCAGAATCAGGATTGTATTGATCTATTTCTTAACTATACCTGTGGTGGGTGTCTGTGAGTTTTCGCTGTCGGTATTAGGACAAAAACTCTTTAAATTATTTACTTCATAACTGTGGTCAAAGGTCATTAGAATTTCTATTGTTATTTTGTGAGTATGACACAAAACACATTCATAAACGACAGTCAGGTCACAGAATTTATTCAGAAGGCAATCTTGGGGTCAAACCAGGGTCATTTATGTTGTCTGGGTGTGTAGTTGTTACACCTACTTTGTCCACTTCTCTGCTAACCTCTTGACTTGTTAAGATGATATATGCAAATTGTCCAGGGAATTTAAATGGAAATCATGGAACGCCTGCAGTTTTTTAAAAATTTTTTTATCTTTGCTTGTCAACTTTTTTTGTTTACCCGAGTGTTTTCGTTTCCGTCTCCATAAGCCTCACAGTGCTCTACTTTCTACGTAGCACATATGGACATGTATACATAGGTGTATATGGTGAACAGCTATGTTTCCCTGCTGCTGTGAGAAACTTCAGCAGAATTCTCAAACTGCTGTTTTGTGTTGTAGAAGCAGAGCAGCAGCAGTGAAGCCGGCTTGTAATAGATTTTTGGTTCAGAAGAGCAGAGAATGATCAGCAACTCACCTGAGAGAGCAGGTGGTTTTACAATATGCCTCCTGTAGTTCACCGTGTACATTCAGAAAACAACAGTGACGTTACTTGTAAATTTATAATAGATCTAAGCCTTGTAAGATGAGAAATATGTTATATCTATAAATTATGGCTGTACTTGAGAGTGGCGGATGCTCTGTGTTCCTAATTGCTTTTCTAAGTAGTAACTTCTGGAGACCCAGCTGTCTGTCAAGGCTGCGAGAGAGAGAGAGGATGAAAAAAGAATGAGAAAGAAGATGGATAAGTCCTGCTCTGAATGACCTCTTGTACTTTTTCCTCTTCCTCTTGTCCGTCTTCCATTTACAGAGCAGAATATGTGACCACACACACACACACACCCCTACAGCAGGACAACATGTGGGCCATGCTGTCCCAGTTCTGCCAGCATCATTAAGTGATGAGCTGAGAACATTTGGATCATCTGATGTCCTGTAGTGTAATACTAAACCTGAGATTGTAACATACACATGCAGGTACGAAGGCAGCGACAACTGTGCTTTGATGTTGCAGCTTTTACCAGATGCATTAAAATCCACAGAAAGCACAAGCATGTCTTAGTTTGTGGACAGTTGTGGCTTTCTCTTTCATGCTGAAAACCAGGAACATAGTATTCATTGTATGGTAGCCATCTTTTAAAAAGTCCCTTGTAATGCAGTGGTTGGGAAGTGAAAGGCCCGTTGATGAGACTGCCTAAATGCAGTGTGTGTGTGTGCGTGTGCGTGCAAAGTGCAGCTTTAGGCATGAATGTGACTGTGTCTGTGTGTGTGTGTGTGTGTGTGTGTGTGTGTGTGTGTGTGTGTGTGTGTGTGTGTGTGTGTGTGTGTGTGTGTGAGTGTGAGTGTGTGTTTTTAAATGGGACACTGTTTCGCTGTTTTGGGTAATCGGAGGTGTACCACTGAACCTGAACTCTCTGTACTGAGTTCTATGTTCATTGGCTCAACAGCAAAATGATGAAAAGTCTGAGCCGCTGAAATTTAGATGTACCTGCCCACAGACACTTGACACATGACACATGACACAAAAGAAATAGTGTGTAATTGATCATCCAATGAATCAATCAGTCAGCTGTTACAGCTTATATACACATGTACACTCCCTTCAGGGAAGGCAGTGTCACATGGTGGTACAGCAATATTTCAAAATGCTGTAATGTAGAAGCTACATCTCAAACTTTTCTGGATGCTCTCAATAAAACTGTAAGGTGATGATGAGTTACTTTGGATTGACTATACGTTGTACAGCGATATCTCAGTGAACCAGTTTGTCAGACAGAAATTAACAGCAGTAAATTATGCAGTAATCACTGCATATGTTCCATTACATCTTATTCACATGCTGGACAGGAGTAAAGAACGGCACAGTCCAACAAAGATTATAAATCCTGTGGCTTTGTTTACAAAAGATTGTTAAGACTCCTTTCTGGCAGCCACCTTAAGTGCAGGAGCCAAACACTAGTGGGCTAGTTTTTATTTCCATTCTTCACCATGTGTGTATTTGTGATTATTCTTCATTCTTCATTTTGCGTAATGCTGTTGTTTCTCTTCCCACTGCCCAACAGATCAGCCAGAAGAAGCTGAAGAAATTTGAGAAGGAGTACCACACCATCAGAGAGCAACAGGAGCAGCAGGAGGCCCCCATCGAGAGATACGAGGTAGACATGGGCACAAGATATTCACACGAATGAATAAACCATAAAAGATTTTATGACTTCTCCATGTAATCAACATAAACTAGACATTAAATTACATCTACTTATCAAAATTCTTGAAATTCTTACTTGCTTCCTCTAACAGGAACAGGAACCTTTCCATCCCTGTTCATACTGCATCATCTTTAAAGTGCTGTGCCAATTCTGTCAGCAAAATAGCAAGCTGAATGAGAGAGAAAGGCACCTATTAATTATTATTACCTATTTTTGTATCCAGAGTATTACATTTGATCTCACAAGTGTGCAACGCTTCAACATAGAAAATGAATTGTGTTGCTGTTACTAGTAGTATTATTAGTGGTATTGTTGTTATCTAAATAAGGATGTCATAACAGTGTTCAGCTTACCTCTGTTAATACCTTTGCATTGCATTTCATTTAAAGGTATTGTATGTAAATGTGTCTGTCAATGTTAAAACAACCGCCATATTCACAGTAGATCTAATTTATTTACTGTAGACCTTGACAGTCCTTGTTCTAGAAAGACAAACTACACGGCACTGAAAAAGCCATTAATTGTACATGGCCATACATCATCTCAAGGGTAACAGGCTGGTTGTATACAGAACAAGATCATCAGTTACAGTGACTTGGCGTTCTTCTGGGTTTGCGCTTAAAAATGCTTCCGACAAGCAAACGCCATTTGTTTTGTATTTTTCAGTTTTTATATACTCTTTAAATCACAACATAATTGATTTAGTCAGCCTATCACTAACTAGTTTGACCCCCCCCCCCCCCCCCCCACACACACACACACACACACACACACACACACACACACACATATTTTGATATGTGCTGCACAATATCAGGCTTATTATCCCAGAGCCACAGGTTCAACACTGTAGATAAGCAGGAAGATTTCTGTGAAAACCATCTGTTCTGAAATGAGAATGTGTGAATTATGTCAGACAGATGTGATCCTAAGCTAGAAAAATTTAGCACTGTTTTTTTAATAGTGCTTGGAAGTAGGAACAACTCCAGATTTCATAATTTCTATACTTCTTCCTCTTAACTCTTCTGCTTGTCATCTCTGGGAAAATATTATGTATACATGTGTGTCAGTTTTTTATACAACTACCTGTCACTGTTAATTATGTACAAACCAGTTGTGCTCAGTTAAACATTACAGACAACTGTCACTGTGTAATTATGCTCTGACCTGATCACAGTTAACTTTTACACCCGCACAATCTCATTCTGAACAGTGTTGCATTACTTTAGAAACTACTGAGCCAGGAAGCGATGCTTACACATTAATTCGCAACACTTCATGATTAACTCCTTCTCCCTGCTCTGCTATCTCTTCACTGTCCTTCCTCTTTCATGCCCTTTCACTTCTCCCTGTTAATATGCTCTTCTCTTTTGCTGTCCCATTGTTTATTCTTTGTCTTTATCTGCCTCTCTCTTTTATTTTAATCTGTCTCTCCTGCCTTTTCTCCTTCTCTCTCCGTGTCTCCCCCCTCCCTGTATCTAGCGGGAGAACCGCCGTTTGCAAGAGGCTAACATGCGTTTGGAGCAGGAGAATGACGACCTGGCACATGAACTAGTCAGCAGCAAGATAGCTCTGCGCAAAGACCTTGACAACGTAAGCCAAAGAGAGAGAATACATTTGTGTGATTTTTGTGAGTGTGCATGTTAAGAAAATGTGACTTGTCTCTGCTGTAAGGACAGTTCATTTGGCAACATATTGTGCAAGAACTGAAACCACATTAGGGAGAGTGAAAACATAGTGTGTTTGTGCAACAGAAACACACACGCGGCAAAACCATTATTTCGACTGAGCCTTAATGTACACTAGGGCTTAGCAATATGCTAAATAAAAAACATACTGCGATTATTTTGACAGGTGATGCGATGCCCCATGATTTTAGTGGTACTAGTGATTTTTGCATTTCATATTCACTGCAAAAAATATAAAAATGATGATTATGTGATTTTTGCTGAAGCCTGCACCAAACAAGCATGTTCCCTTGCGCCTGCAGAATATGATATTTAGGCCAGGACAGACTCTGTAGCAGCACAAGGCTTCATTTATAGTGGTATGTTGTGACACATTTTACCTTTATCAAAAAAGTGCAGCTCCTCCGATTTGTATATTGCATTTGGCCATATTGCAGTTTTCGATAATATTTTGATAAATTTTTCATCCCGGATTTACACAGTCTCAAAATGGCATTAGTGAATGTGTGTGTGTGTGTTTGTGAGGGAGAGAACATATGTTTGTGTGGGACATAGTTTGACTTACCTTGACAAAAGAGGCAGTAGAGAGAAAACTAAGGAGAAAGTGAGGCGAGTCTAACTTTCAGTGACTTTCAACATTGGTTTATATTGTCTGTGCGTGTGTGTCTGTGCATTTCAGGCGGAGGAAAAAGCAGACGCGCTGAATAAAGAGTTGCTGCTGACCAAACAGAAACTGGTGGACTCTGAGGACGAGAAGAGACGACTGGAGGAAGAGTCTGCACAGGTTAGAGCCAACGGCGGGGCACTGTTGTCTAGCCAAACTGAGCCTGTGTGGAAGAAAACCTCTTCCTGAGCCCAGCTGATGTCTAAAATTTGTGTTTTACTTTAAACCTCAGGAGTGGCACACAGCGTTACAGATAGTAGGAAAGTGTCAGCACTATTGCAAGACACATTCCTAGGTGTCTCTGTCCATGAGATGGAACTGTCTATATCATGGATATAAACAGAAAGAGTCCATTATCTGCAGGATTTCATTCCAACCAAACATTGCAACACCTGATTTTACTGGTAAGCTGTCTTTCTGCAGATAGTCATTAATCAGCATATTCCGCTGCTGTGTTGTTTAGTGGGAGTAAAAATATACAGACTCATGGCAAGTGCTTACTTGTCTGTTGATTGATTATGCTGTTCTTTAAAAACAAGGCTGTAGTGTATACTGTATTTGTCTGAGGGAGCAGTAGTGATCATGCTGTGACTGGAGCCCCACATGAAGTAAACCAGAGGTCAGAAATTCAACTATAAAGACCAAATCTTAACAAAACAGCCATGTGAAGCTGACCTAGTCCAGTAAAACCTTCAGCCATAAGAGTCGCTTCAGACATGAAGTCAAGCACAAACATCTGTTCACCTAGGTATTTGTGCATGTCTATTTGTGTCTGTCTGTCAGTTTCATATTCTCTCTGTTTTGTCTCTCCTCCACTTTTTCTTTTAATCCGTCCATGTTATTTTCCCTTTGTCTATACGGTTAAAAAGCTTGATTAATACATTTGTCTCTGTCAGTGTAGTATTGGTCAGGTTGGTTTCAGGTCTTACTTTATCATTGTGTGATTTCTATAAAGACGCATACTCTCCACAGTAAAACCTTCGAAGTCAGAAGATGTCAGTTCTTCTTAGACGTTAATCTTCTTGAGTTCAGTGAAGAACCCCTTCGAAACAGAGGACAAACCTGCTGCCCTCTGTTCCCATGTGTGTTCAGTGCTGTCCGCCAAGTGCCTCCTGTCTTCTTCAGTGTGTAGGTAGCTGTGAGTGATGTATGTGCCTGCATGGAGGTTGTGTGGAGGGCATGACTTTGCCCCCAGCTTCACATCTGCCAATACCTTCCTTCGTCTTCTTTACATTTCATGGCAGTCACACGGTCTCTGGGGCCTCTGACTCTGCTCTTGTCCTTAGTCTCTGCCCTGCAACATCCTAATACTATCTCTGTGTGTGTGTGTTTGTTTCAACAGCTGAAGGAGATGTGCAGAAGGGAGCTTGATAAGTCTGAATCAGAGATTAAGAAGAACGGCTCCATTATTGGAGAATATAAGCAGGTATGTATTTACCTGGAGGTTGTGCTTTAGAATTTATTGGTTCAGAAATCACTTAAAGTAAGAAGTTTCCTTACGTACATACATCGGCCTTGCACTTTATATCGTATTACTGAAGTGCCTCTTTCGTGGCAAGTACATTTTAGAGAAGTAAAACTTGAACTGTGGCAGACCCACCCCACTTTCCTTTTTGGATTTGTGATTTTCACATCAAAACCAACATCATAACCCTTTCTACAATCTGCTTAACCTCCCCCTCCCACCAGCCCAAGCCATACTTAAAATGGACATAATAAAATGAAACTGAACTCTAATGAAATGAACAGATAAATTATTCAACGTTTCAAACTACACACAGATCTATTATGGAGCTAAAATGAAATATAGTAAGGGGCCAGGCCATGAAGAGCCTTAAAGGTAATCAATTAAATCTTAAAATTGATCTTAAAACCTACCGGCAGCCAGTTTTAAGAGAGAGAAATAGGCATAGATGGGTCACCCCTCTTAGTCATGTGCAGCTGCTGAAGTTTTCCAGCCACAAGAAGTTAACTGGACACAGATGATTTCAAGAGTTATCGAATTTATTATAATCTGTGGCACAGATTGAATTCTATGAGGATCTTTAAAATCTAAAGTAGATGAACAGAAGGCTGCTCGTTGATGTGGAAGAAGCACAGAACAGAAGAGCTTTGCTAATTAAAGATGCAAGTGCATATAAAACAGGGTAAAACAGTACTAGTAGCTTAGTAATTGGTGATCAGATATGAATGTCCAGTAATTCTGCGGGCCCACGTTTGAATCAATGTTAGAAATGTAAAGATGTAGTGATATAATTCTTATGTTTTCCAAGACTGAATGAACATTCAGAGAACTCTCCACACAGCAGCGAGTTATAGTCTCAAGGTTTGTTACTTAATAAGTTCATTTATATCTCAAAGCACAACATAAATAGAAAAAAGGTTTTTTTTTTTCTCTTTTTTTTTTTTTGTCAAAGCCACTTTGTTGTCATTGAACATGTCTTGTACTGATCCTTTCATATTTTAACAAGGTCAAACATTTATTATCAATAAGATACATCACAGATCTCACAGTGACGACACACATTCTTCATCAAATTTATGCATTTAGTATATTTCTGTGACTGTGGTGTATAGTTTTGTTTATTTTGTGTGTTGCTTTTTATTCGCTTTTGGTGCATTTTATGTGGCTCATCCTGAACTCTGAAGTCTTGAGCACCTCTCCTCCACTTATTTTTCCTTATTTGCCTTGTGTTTTCATATCTAAAGCTCTGATCAAGCCATTACTGTGGCAAGACTTGGCATAAATATTTAAGGATAGTATAAGAGCAATCTGTTTTCATTCATTCATCTAGTTTGTGAAGCAGAAATATCTAATTTTACGACCTGTCCCTAAGCTGAACCCAGAGACTTTGTGAGCATATTTTGAGTTCCTGTCTCTGAATTCCTCTTACGGTGATTTTCGTCCTTTCAGATCTCATCCTGTCACTTAATGCTTAAATATAAACCCATCCAGATCAAGTACTATCACCATCAGCACTCAGACATTATGCAACAATCCAGCTCCTATTGCTCCCTGTGCGGGCAGACAGAAATAGCAAGAGGACTAATTTAGAAACAGACCTTAACTTCACCTGAGTCTAAAAATATTGGTGGCAGGTTGGAATTGACAGCATATCTGAAAACTGGTGACAAGAGCCTTCATTGAGAGAGAGGGTTTGATGGTTGTGTGCGTTTGTGTGTGTGTATTTTGGCTGAAAGCAGCCTTCAGACTGCTAGCATGCAGCTGGGAGCTGAGCAGAGCTAAGTGTGAAAATGGGGCTTCTTCAAAAATAGTTCTTTTTGTGACAGGGAGGAAGGGGGTGATGGATGAAGAGAGGCAGGAAATGAACAGAAGTCTGTGCAGGAGGGAGCAGAGGGAGGACAGTAGCTTTCAATCCCATGGGATTGACAAGTTGAGGAATGCCCCAAAATAGCCTGCATTGTTTTCCAACCCAGATAACTGAAATTATTCTTCAAATAGCATTTTCCTATTTCAGTGGCTGTGAATGCCAAGTTTCTTTTTGTGGGATTGGAGCCAAAAAAAGCTTTGTGTGCTAATTGCCCCTCCAGCCCACACGGACACAGAAACGTCTGTTAATGGTGAAAGTAAAAACAGTGTTGAGTGTGCGCATTATAATCCCTGTTGTAAGAACAGAGCCTGTGTAGATACACTCAGGCCGGCCGGGCACTTTCAAAGTAACAGCAACATGCAACAGATCGGTGCTTTTGTCTCTAAGGTGCTGATAGCACTATATTTATTTTATACACTCTCAGAATATTTTGATCAAGGACACCAAAATATTCTCAACAAGTGACTGAGTTCAGCATTGGATCCTAATCGTCTGCTTCTGCTTAATATATGATGTTATAGATCCAATTAATAATTAAAATTGCATGTGCCTACAATGTGCCCATTGTGAGCATATGCACTGTATAAATACATTTTTGACTAAGAAAACAAATTTTGCCCCAGGTAGTAAAGTTACAGCTGGACTGGATGAATTATTGAGTGGAAATGTTTAAAACAAATAAGACTGGGATTGTTTATAAAAAAAATTGAATAAGAAAAACATGGAAAGAAAGAAATGGCCCATGGGTCTTAATCCTGAAGTATCAGAGAAGAGCACAAAATGAGTTTATTATGAATGTGTCATAATAGTGTCAAAAATGAAGGTGAGTAAAATGCCTGCTGGAGACAGAATGGTCCCTGCACAGTAGGGCTTAGCAGTTCAAGTAAAAGCTTCATAAAGTAAAAAGATGCACTGCATAATGTGCTACAGAAAAAGGAAGAAGGGAGAGTAAAAGAGCTGGGGGAGAGCTGCAACATCAAGAAGTCTGTAGTGATGAAGGAAAGGGAGAGAGTAATGGCAGTTGAGAGCGAGTGAAGGAGAAGATTACAGGAGAAAAAGCATAAAAGAACGATGGAAATCTGCTTGGCTGAAGATGCACAGATAGATGTATAGATTGATCTCTAAGGGAGGAGGATGAAGAGACATACAGTATATGCTGCAAAGAGCAGGAACAGATAGAGAGAGATAGTCTACAGAGAGGTGGGATGACCTGATGTACCCATTAGGATGACTCATGTCACATTGATCTCTGTTCATCTCCAAGCTAGAGCTGCGGTGTGTGTGTGTGTGTGTGTGTGTGTGTGTGTGTGTGTGTGTGTGTTTGTTAGTGTGTTTGCGGCTGTGCCTTACAGGAGGAAAAGAGGAGGGAAAAAAAAGAATAGATATATGCAAGGACGCACATTCATACTCTTGCATACTCATGCATGTGCATCCTGTGAGCTCTGCTGGAAAAACAGGACCTTATGACATCGCTAATGGACTTAGAGTTAAGAGGATGAAATCTCCTCCACAAAGACTGATTTACCTAGAGCCACAAACAGAGTTGGCAATGGGAAACACCAGATAGTGCGTAGTGTTATGTTCAGTCAGGATAGCCAGGAATCATAACAGACTGTAAAAAAAACAGCTTAAGATCTTTCTCACTGGAACAGCACACTACACTCTTTGTCTCTAAAATCTGTTCCTAATTGCATTGGAATGGATTTGGTCTAAATGAATATGGCATTACAGATTTCTATCACTTTGTCCCATTATATTCTGTATTCATCACATAGATTGACTGATGTATTATTGTAAAGTGGGAAGTACACTGACTCATATACTGTAGTTTTACAATTTGCTATTTTGAGGTACTTACTCTTCACTTGAATATTTGCATTTTATGTTATTCTATCACATAAACTCAATTCATCTGACTGGTTTCCTTCATAGTTACTTTGCAAATTAAGAGTTTACATAAACACATGTGGTCGTCTTATTAAATGATACATTGATCTGTGTTAATGAAAAGATGAATCTTGATAATTATTTCTGGCTTTTTTTTGTACTTAGAATATTTAGTTACATATTTCGTTCATTTGTTTATTTTTAGTAAACCAACAGTGCAGCAGGCTAGATGTAATGGCTGCAGTGACTACTGAGGTTGTTACATTGATTGAGAGATACAATGGAGTTTAGGTGAATTGTTAATAGAGCTGACAGCAGTGTTAAAGCACGTACCTGAACCAATCCATTGTTTTCAACTGTGTCTCGGGTTCCTATAGATCTGCT
Source organism: Seriola aureovittata (assembly GCF_021018895.1). Classification (NCBI taxonomy): domain Eukaryota; kingdom Metazoa; phylum Chordata; class Actinopteri; order Carangiformes; family Carangidae; genus Seriola; species Seriola aureovittata. The sequence goes on along the minus strand of NC_079381.1, from coordinate 11,651,680 downwards.
CCCAGCTGAGCGAACGACTGGAGAAACAACAGACAGCCAACCGAGAAGAGCTGGAGAAAATCCGGGTGAGTTTTACACACACACACACACACACACACACACACACACACACACACACACACACACACACACACACACACACACACACACACACACACACACACACACACACACACTTCGAAACACTGCTGTGTGCCCTTAAAACATGCTGTACCAGAGCTATAAGTGGAGTATAATTACAGAGCTCTGTTGTGAGTGACAAATATATGAATGTATATGTGTGTGTCTCTTTTGCATGGTTTTTAATTTAACAATTAATGATATAACTACAGAAACAGTGCCACATTATCACACTAGCTATTGATAATATTCATGTTAGACTTTATAGTAGATGATGTAATGTAGCAGTGCTGACCCTTTATAAACAATCATCCTGAGGTCTGTCGTTGGTGAATAATCACAGATCTCCCACTCTTCACAGAGGTTCCGTTGAATTTCTCACTCTTTTTCACACATAATTATCCATAAAATACAACAGAACTGCTCAACAAAGATATTTTCTGACCATTATTTACATAACTTGTATTTTATGCATTAGACATTGACTCTTCAATCCATGGCAGAGTTTTAAAAAGCATGTTCCCTACCTTTCTTAGCCAATATCAGACTGTCAAAATCCAGCTGTTACCTCCATGTGAGAACATATGAGGCTGAAATGCACAGAAAAACTTTGATCTCTTGCCCCGAGTCTGCAGGTACAGTATGCTGAGTACTCTGTTGCCATCTCGTTGTCATGACTGGCAGTGAAATCAAAGCTTTTTCAGGGGAAGAACGAGGAGGTAGCCCAAGGAGCCAGCGAAAGGCATCTCACTTCCAGCACTTGCACACTTGGCTCAAGGACTGTTTATGTAGACTGTAACTGGGAGAAAGGCCATTTTGGCTGGCAGCCCTGTCAGGGCTGGCCAAAGACTCACAAAAGGACAGACAAAAGGTTTATTACACCAAGGACAAGTCCTGTAAAGGATGTACCAGGGCTTCTCTGTGCATGTGTGTTTATGTGTGTGTGTGCGTGTGTGTGTGTGCGTGTGTGTGTGTGTGTGTGTGTGTGTGTGTGTGTGTGTGTGTGTTTGTTTGTGTTGTGCTTTTTTTCTTTCATTACTCACCAATAATGATGCAGCAAAGGCAATAAAACTGTCACTGACTGCAATTAGAATTGATACAGGGACACAGTGATGTGCAGTGTTTAATAAACAATATAACTTTAACTTACAACAATGTTAATTTGAAATGTTCAAATAATATACTGACATACTTATTCACTAAAACTCTATTTAATGTGACGACAGAAACAATTTTAGCTCAGGCGCTCTGCTGCTTCATTAATACTCCGATCCACTTCTGCAGCGATGAGCCGTCTGTAAAAACATTATGTATAATTACTACTCAGCTTTGAACTCACTTGACAGTTTAATCCAAATGAAATGTAATATTGTCATGAAATATTCATTTTAAGGGAATACCTCAACCAAACGTAGTCAACTGTTGTTGCTAAGGCACACAACCTTGACTGTAAAGTACTGTAGACAGTGTAACTTGTTAGTTCAACTCAGGGACTCGTACGTATATCTGCAGAATAATGTTCTCTAAGGATTCAGCTAAACTGAACCCAGGTGATTCAGCCCTAACAGCACTGCCATTATGAAGTTTAGTAGCCTTGAGCCAAACTTTAGAAGAGCAAGCGAAGCGAGAACGCTGCTATCCTTCCCACACGTGTAACTGTGCTTCAGTTGCATTAAGTCGGATTAATATGAGGAGTATTTTTTCACCTTTAAACACCTCGTTTATCTTAGAACGTCTGGCAAAACGAGCTTCCACCTCTCACCGCCAGATAAGTACTTAGGTGAAAAACACCAGTACTTTTGTAGCAGCGTATTCAGTATGGCTCTGTTAACAGTGACTTTCTGTTGCTGCTTGAACAAATGCTCTGTACCCAATAATAGCCCATCGCATACATGGGCACCCAAAAAGAGCACTTCCACCAAAAGGGCTGCGTGGAGCGCAGCCCTGACCCAATAGAAGAGGGAAAGCATAGCTGGCTTGTATGGCCGCTACACTAATGAGGTGCCATGCTTCAGTAACTAAACGGAGCACTGTCTCGTCTCACGATGTAAAAGTATTTCTACTGCAAGAATACAGAAGGGCCGCATTGCAGAATGAAATGTCTACAGATATTTCCATTTAATTAGGACATTTGTGTTTTTGGTTAGACACCAAACGTTGGTAAGTCTCAAGATAATGCTCAATGCAAAAATAGCGTTAATCCAAAGAAATCTAGGCGTCCTCACACCTATCTCACACAATCACTCAGATCTTTTTTAGAGCTTTGAAATTTGATTTCTTTTCCTAGTCTTTGTTGGTTATTTTATTTTAGTCTCACTTGTATGTCTCCTTTATTTCTATGTCAAACAGTCAAAATTTCCTCCTAACCCACTAGATAAAAGTCAGTCAGTTTTTTTTAATAGCATCAGTGCTATAGGCTACATCTTTGTTTAACCTGATATCTTTCTTTGTGCCTTTATCTTGGGTCTTTCTTTCTTTTTGCCTTTACTCTCCACATTCATCCTCTGTTTTGTTGTGTTGTGTAATCTCCTCCATCTTAAAGGGGAACGCTATGAGAAGCTGATTGTTTCAACAAAAAAAGGAGCTTGTAAGGTCAGGGACTGGTGTAAAGATGTAATTTATAGCCTTATTTTTTCCTCTAACCTTTACTATTTTTGTCCCTGTTTTTTTCATAACCTTCTCTAGTCTAAAGTGGAAGGCTGCGAGAAGTGCAGCAGTCTTTTCAACAAAGAGGGTCGCGTGCGGGCCGCCGTGACCACGGCGCCTGCCGGAGGGACCGAGGAGACCGATGAGGAGAAGGAGGGTTTGAAGAACCAGCTGAGAGAGATGGAGCTGGAACTAGCCCAGACCAAACTGCAGCTTGTGGAGGCTGAGTGCAAAATCCAGGTACACTAACACACAGTTCTGGTCCAAATCAAAACTACAAGACATGAAATCAGAGAGTTAGATTGACATACATGGATGTAGCTATAGACACAGTAAAAAGTCTTATAAATATAATACTAGGGGTTTCCCTGTCACACTGTTCTACCTTCCAGTCTAAATACCAGAGGAGCTTTTGAGTCTTGTTCTGTGTAGTTGTACCATAATGATATAACTTGAATCACACTAGCTCTGCTCCCATCAGGACTTGCAACCTCCTCCAGCCGGCATAGAAACCAATTATCAAACAGACCTTGACTCGCAGTGAGTCTGCTATTCTGGCCTTTGTTGCAGTCACACATTCAACACTGCTTCGACAGCCTTTAAGAGGGTACCAAAGACAATTTCATGGGGAGGATAAAGGCGGCTTTGAAATGGGACAGGAGGTCTGAAATGTGAATTGACACTTGATCATTTCCAGTCAGTCCAGTCATTAAGCTTGGGGAAAATACATCAATTTCTTAATATCGAGGCTACCTGATTTTATGTAACATAGTGTGTCACCTGCACAGCATTTAAAAAGGGAGGTCAGCGATATTTCTGCTCTTAGGACTTTATCAACCCTTGAAGAGCACCACACGAAAGAAGTGACACAGCAGAAAATTTGCAATTAACAAGATATGGTTAAAGAAATTAGGAACATTGTTGAGGAGCTTGACTTAATGTAATAATGGAGTGATGACAGTGCTGTGATCAGTGTCTGAAGCGGCATTAAGGTCTAACAGAATTAGAACAGATCAGTCTTGTTAAAGTGTGGAGCTTTGAAGCACAGTTGAAATATTGAATAAGTTGCTGTCATTTAACGGTCAGTTTGGAAATAATTGGAGTTTTAATGTGTGAGACAGAGAGGCTGAAGCGTGGTGCATCTGAGGAAAAACTTTGTCAGACTAGAGGAGCGTGAACTATTTATGATAAAAAGTTTTTGACCGACAGCAACGAGCAGCTCTGTGAGGAGTTTATTGGGAATGATGTCAAAGAAGAAAGATGAGGATTTCATATGATTAATGATGCCTTTTAAGAGTGGGAAGGGAATTGAGTTCAAAGCTGCTGGCAGAGTTGTAAAAATAGATAGTAAAATGCTTCAAAAGCACACAGAGGCCCATCCTCTTCAAACACTGTCATTTTTCCTCAGTCTTCTTTCGTCTCCTGTCGTTCTGACTGCCATTTTTAGCTCCTCTCTTTATTCTTCAATCAGGACCTGGAGCACCACCTGGGTCTGGCCCTCAACGAGGTGCAGGCCGCAAAGAAGACCTGGTTCAACCGAACGCTCAGCTCCATCAAAACCGTCACCGGGACCCAGGGCAAGGAGACCACCTAACCTGATAACCCCCATCCACCCAGTTTTACCCAGACCATGTCTGGAGCTCAGTGCAACTCACCACGCTGAAACCTCTGGACCCCTAAACTTAACCCACTGGGCCATAACTTTAACTCGAACATTGACCGTTAAAACCCAGGATGACCATTACTACAGACTGTGTTACTTATCAAAAATGTCCTTGTGTCTCCCCATTCCCAAGTCTACTGATCTAATCACCCCCACCCGTTTCTTCCCCTCCTCACCCCAAATGACTACAGCCAACCGTGCTGATGAGAAGGGGTTGAAAAACATAAGATGAAGTACAATGGTACCACTTTCCCTAGAGAAACAATGTGCTTCCACCGGTCACAGAGAGAAAAGCGTAAAAAAAAAAAAAAAGAAAGAAAAAAAAAAGAGAAATGCTTCATTGATTTCTGTCTTTGTACTGCTGATATTAAAGACCGGCAGAAGGAAGGTAGGACATCTGGACTGTACCTGTCCTGATGGGATAGAGAAGAAAACACTCCGTCCTTCCTTACTCTTCTGCGTGCTCCCCTCTAAACTACTGGCACAAACCAACCAGTCCCTGTAAAATGTTTGTTTTAGGTACGAGAGCTGATATACGCCTTTTCAAACTCAGCTTTTTCTAATTTACGTTGAACAATACCTTTCTTTTTCTTTGTATGTACATGAATGTGCTTATGTAAAGAGGATACGTGTGTAAGTGTGTGTGTGTGTGTGTGTGTGCGCGCGCGCGCGCATGTTTTTCGTTTTGTGTTGACTGTGAGGTGTATGTGTTCATGTGTGTGAGACTGGATAAAATGTGTTTGAATGCATAAGTAATTGACTGAAATAACTTTAAGCTGTGTGTAAAAGAGAAAGAGAAACGGACTGTGTGGAAGTCCAAGGGAAAGAAAAAGCACTAAGGTAATGAATGTGTGCATGCATGTAAGGGAAAACAGTTTTTCCTGGTTGTCTAGTTTCCTGAAATGTCCAAATGTGTATATGAATGATGCTAAAGAGAAGTTTGCTGACGAAGCCTTGATCTGAAGGTCGATAAAGGTGATGCTAGTAGATATGAATATGTCATTTACAGTAAAAACAGAATCTTAAAAGCTGCTCTAACTATGAACAGCAGCATAACTTTCCTCACATCAAATTTCAGACATAAAACATGCCTGAGGTTTGTTTGGTTTGGATCTCCCAGCACAAAGAAACTTCAAAAGCTCCAAACCATGAAAACCTCTGCATGTATTATACAGTGTGTGTGTGTGTGTGTGTTAGAACATTATCACGAACCCTAAACAGAAGTGTAAAGTCAGAATGGAAAACACACATACACACACACACACACACAAACAGAAAGTTGCAATTCCTGCTGTATTTGAACACATGCTTGAAACCCACCTCCCTCTTTCTGTGCACCAGCTGCTCTGTGACCTTTGACCTCGACTGGCAGTGTCATGTTTGATATATTGTTGAGCAGGGTGGCAGGCTGTGCTGTGTTTACTGTAGTTTTTACAGTTCACTCAGAACGCAGGGGAATCTCTTTTACCACTACACACACAAGCACTGAATTACAATTTCCACACACACTTTATATTTATAGAGGCAGGTACAGAACAAACACTCAGTGGCCACGTCATTAGGAACACCTGACGTGGTCAAGACATTTGGTTACTTCTTGTGAAAATATTAGGAAGACATGGTCTGAAAGATGCAAGACCAGGCTGGTTGGGCAGCAGAACCTGTGGTTAGAGGAAAATAAAGAGAGGGAGGTCAGAAAAGATGTTCAAAACTAAGAGGAAGGCCACAAGGACACAGATAAGTGCAGCACAGTGTACCAGCAGAGTTCATAGGGGCATCTCACAATGTATGATTCTTGGCTTGAATTTTGTTTCTGCTGCCGACATCTATTGTAAAAAGAACGATGAGGCAATGTGGGCCTGGTGATCGCCAAAAGCAGGTGATTGATGATTATAAACCTCTTGAATCCTGTGTTGAATCAAAGGTACAACCTTGTGGTGTAATAGTGGGGAGAGTGTTTTCTCGGCTTACGTTAGCGTCCGTTAATGTCACTGGAATACCGCAGCGTACAACAGCATTGTTACTGTCCAAGTGCATCTCTACATGGCCACGTGACAAAGCTGCTCATCAGGCACACGACAGAAACTTGTGCTTATTCCAGTTGCATGCACCCGACTCAGTAGAGCACCTTGGGAATGAGGTTCGGCTCGCAAAAATCTGCAGAATTGAGCGACTATCGAACCAGCTCTGAGCAAAATCCCCGTGAAACATTTCAAACACGGTCATGCCTCAAAGAATTCAACTTGTTCATGAGGGAGAAAAAAAAACAGATTTTACCCAGAACTGAGAAAGTTTAAATATTAAAGTGGCCACTGAGTGTGTATATTCACATACTATTGTAAATGTAGAGGCAGGAGAGACACAAATAAAAATACTTGTCAACTGCAAAACATGTAACTCTGCACCTAAAGCATGGATCAATACCACAGGAGTTACACCATCAGTTGCAGGACTTCAGAGCAATGTCTTCAGAGGTCAAAGTGTGGGCAAACTGGCAAGCACTTCAAATCAGGACAGAGGGAACAGAGGGGGGTTTAAAATAGTTTGTGTGTGTGTGTTTTCATAATAAATGAATAGGAAGGAGGCTCAACAATATTCAAATTTCTGTTCGTAGTTCAATATTCATATTAGAGTGGGGGAAAAAAAGCCGTATTTCTTTTGCCAGCCTAAAATTAACCGTTACTGTAAATTGCATCTAAGTTGAAGGTGAAATCTGATTGGCTGGAATCTATTTGTGATGTCAGAGGAAAAGTCTGAGTGAGATGGAAAGAAACAAAGGGCCATTCCTCTAAAGGCACTGGGTTGTATATAACAAACATTAAAAAAAAATGAATATAGAGTTTTTGTTTATGATTTTCTACTCTGTAACTATAACTAATGTTGCCTACTTGTACCTACCTACCTGCTGCCGTGCTACAGTTTAAAACCACAACTACGTTTTATGTTTTTAATGTTTATTTTGCTCCAAGCTTCTCAGTCAGACTGCTGTTTGGTTAATTAAATGCCAAAACGTAGCTTTATCATCGAACAACAGAAACGTTATCAATGTGTGGAAATTGTAATAGTGTAGGATGCATTGTGTATACTTCATGAATTTCAATATAAAGATATCGACACAAAAGTATCTGTGTTTCTTTCTGCTGCCTCAACAAACAAGTCATTTATTAAGAACAACTGTCAAACGTTAAGATGTCAACATCTGTCATTCTTTGTTTCATATTATTTCTCCTATGTTATCATCATTTTGGACAAAATAAGGTGTCTGAAGATGTCATCTTAGAAATTAATAATGAAAAAGAAGTAGCAACCCTGATTGTTTCAATACAGTCCTGATAGAATACTTGTTTTGACACAAAATACTTTTTGTCATTTGACAAAAGAAGCCACAGTTTTCAAACATTAAATGTTGTCTAAACACTTGCAGCCATACAAGAACTTTACCCACATAAAGTTGTACAAAGGGGGAAGGTAAATCAGGAGCTCTTTGATCAAAAAGAAGGTAAATCACTAGACTCAGCATTTGTGCGTTTGTACATTTCTTACGCTCAGTGCTAGAGACAATTTAGTTGGCACCAAAAAAGAGTTGTGGTTCAATACTCAGCTCCAGTTATAACATTTTTAACTTTGATCCATCAGCAGGTTCAGCAGACAGAGGGTAAACAACAAAAACAAGGTCACACTGAGGGATCATTGAAGAGTGCTGTATAAGAAGCTAGATGTGGGAGAGGGGACACTGGGGGTGAAGTTTAAACTGTGTCTGTTTGGTTTTGATAGATTTCCTCTCACCTGAGAGAACAAAACAGTAAATCTGCCCCGAGAAACCCACTGATATTTGAATAGAAATTAACAGCATACATCTGCTGCTTGTTGAGTGAAACTCTAAATTAAGATTACAAAGCCTAAATATTTAATTTCTGTGAAAATCCCTTCTTTTGTCAATTGCCAATTTTTGTTGCCAGGTACACTGTCTCATCTCTTTTCATTTCCAGGTGAATTAATATATTATGATGCCTTATTGTCGAAAACAAGTAGCTGTCAAACCCATTGTCTGTTCCACTTTCAGTCAGCACACTTCCTCCATCATGTCTAACAAAAATGGAAGCCTTCAATGTTGGTTTTGAGGTTCTTTACATATTAAGAACATATGGTATCTATAAGTTAATTAAGTTAATTTATTGTTGTATGTGCATCTTTATCTATCTCCAAGTTCAAAGCCGTCTCCTATAAAGCTGAAAATGTTGTTTCCTCTCCGATTTCTACCGTCTCATGTTGCAGCTGAAAAGGAGAAAGAGATAAAAGAGGCCCATGCTGTTGTTTAATGAGACTTCTCTTGGTCACCTCTCGGGAACACTTCTCTGGACATCTGAAAGAGTTTTGAACATGATAATAAACCCGTTGTCTTCTGGCTAACAGCCTTTATCTTTCAGCCACTTGAACAAGCCGTTTCCCATGAGCTGCATGGAAATCTCCTCACAGCTTTTACTTATTTTGGCTTCAGCTCTATCTCTCATTTTCTCCCCCAGAGAACATCCCTCATAACATATGGCTACATTGTTATCTGTGTCAGGTATGAGCTATTTTCTGCCTCAGCCTCGGTGTATAAAATATACAGTGTGCACTGATTGTGCTGGAGGTCTTACATATTTCATTTGGAGTGTTTATAACTTAGTGCAGGCCCATGAAATTATCACCTAACGTGATGATGGCCGTTGGGATTTTGGCTCTGTGTTGGCCGCTGTGGCTGCAGATTGCGAAGCAGCAGGCATGATGAGTTGGAAACCCAGTACCTGCAGTGGCTGGAGGTAACAAGCGTCAGCATTACACAATATCAGCTTGACAACCTCCCATCGTATACCCCCCCCACCCTCTTTCTGTCCTGTGATACACAGCTATAAATACAATCAGCAGGCAGCAAAAGAGTAAAATGCAAAGGTGGAATGCTGATGGGATGGTCATCTTCAGTTGCTGCTCGACTCAGTCGTAAGTGATTTGTGAGCCAGGGAAGAAATTCTGTGTGGGTGTGTTAGAGGGGTCATGTGAAGCTATTTGGACCTCAGAGCCTCCACACATCCTCCTTAACTGTCTGTCACCTGATCTCCTAACTTCAGAAACACACACTGAGCTTCTACTGCTTTTGCTCCCAGCAACTCTGAAAAATGTGATATCAGATGTGAAAAGTTATTAATCACTTACAGTAAGAATTAAAACATTTTTTTAATTTCCCATAGACTCTGATTATTTCTGAACCAATAAAGCTGCTGGTATTGTAGTGTATTTTAGAATAAAATAGAATAAAATATAACGATGATGCTATCACTGATGATATAGTAAGGCATAAAACGTCATGAAAATGTAATAGTGAGGCGTGAAACGTCATAAAAACAGTGATATTACAGTAAGGCATGAAAAGTCAGAAACATCATAGGATAGTAAGGCATGAAAAGTAAAAAAAAATGACATACAATAGTATGGTAAAAAAAAAAAAAGAAATAGGGACATTGTATAGTACGGCAAAAAAGTGAAAAAATGAAATAGTGTAATAAGGTATAAAAAAATCAAAAAACATAAAAGTATATTAAGGAATAAAGACATCATAGTATAGTAAGGCCTAAAAAGTAAAGAAACAACAAAGTATAGTATGGCAAAAAAATGAAAAAATAAAATGGTACAATAAGGCATAAAGACATCAAAAACCATCACAGTATAGTAAGGAATAAAGGTGTCATAGTATAATGAGGCTTAAAAAGTGAAAAAAAACGACATAATACAGTAAGGCCTGAAAAGTGGAAAAAATGAAATAGTATAATAAGGTATAAAAACATCAAAAAACATCAAAGAATAGTAAGGAATAAATATGTCATAGTATAGTAAGGCCTAAAAAGTGAAAAAAAACGACATAGTACAGTAAGGCCTAAAAAGTGAAAAAAAACGACATAGTATAGTATGGCAAAAAAGTGAAAAAATGAAATAGTATGATAAGGTATAAAAACATCAAAAAACATAAAATTACATTAAGGAATAAAGATGTCATAGTTTAGTGAGGCCTAAAAAGTGAAAAAAAGACATAGTACAGCAAGGTCTAAAAAGTGAAGAAAAACAACATAGTATAGTATGGCAAAAAAGTGAAAAAATAAAATGGTACAATAAGGCATTAAAGAGTCAAAAAACATCAAAGTATAGTAAGGAATAAATATGTCATAGTATAGTAAGGCCTAAAAAGTGAAAAAAACGTCATAGTAAAGTAAGGCCTAAAAAGTGGAAAAAAACGACATAGTATAGTATGGCAAAAAAGTGAAAAAATAAAATGTTACAATAAGGCATTAAAACGTCAAAAAACATCAAAGTATATTAGGGAATAAAGGTGTCATAGTATAGTGAGGCCTAAAAAGTAAAAAAAAAAGACATAGTACAGTAAGGCCTAAAAAGTGAAAAAAAACGACATAGTATAGTATGGCAAAAAAGTGAAAAAATAAAATGGTACAATAAGGCATTAAAACGTCAAAAAACATCAAAGTATATTAAGGTATAAAGATGTCACAGTATAGTGAGGCTTAAAAAGTGAAAAAAAGACATAGTACTATATGGCCTAAAAAGTGTAAAAAAACGACATAGTATAGCATGGCAAAAAAGTGAAAAAATAAAATGGTACAATAAGGCATTAAAGCCTCAAAAAACATCAAAGTATAGTAAGGAATAAATATTTCATAGTATAGTAAGGCCTAAAAAGTGAAAAAAAAGACATAGTACAGTAAGGTCTAAAAAGTGAAAAAAAACGACATAGTATAGTATGGCAAAAAAGTGAAAAAATGAAATAGTATAATAAGGTATAAAAACATCAAAAAACATCAAAGTATAGTAAGGAATAAATATATCATAGTATAGTAAGGCCTAAAAAGTGAAAAAATGACATAGTACAGTAAGGCCTAAAAAGTGAAAAAATAAAATAGTATAATAAGGTATAAAAACATCAAAAAATATAAAAGTATATTAAGGTATAAATATTTCATAGCATAGTAAACCCTAAAAAGTGAAAAAAACGACATAGTATAGTATGGCAAAAAAGTGAAAAAACGACATAGTATAGTATGGCAAAAAAGTGAAAAAATAAAATAGTATAATAAGGTATAAAAACATCAAAAAACATCACAGTATAGTAAGGAATAAAGGTGTCATAGTATAGTGAGGCCTAAAAAGTGAAAAAAAGACATAGTACAGTAAGGCCTAAAAATGGAAAAAAAACAACATAGTATAGTATGGCAAAAAAGTGAAAAAATAAAATGGTACAATAAGGCATTAAAGAGTCAAAAAACATCAAAGTATATTAAGGAATAAATATGTCATAGTATAGTAAGGCCTAAAAATTGAAAAAAACAACATAGTATAGTATGGCAAAAAAGCGAAAAAACGACATAGTATAGTATGGCAAAAAAGTGAAAAAATAAAATGTACAATAAGGCATTAAAACGTCAAAAAACATCAAAGAATAGTAAGGAATAAATATGTCATAGTATAGTAAGGCCTAAAAATTGAAAAAAACAACATAGTATAGTAAGGCCTAAAAATTGAAAAAAAAACATAGTATAGTATGGCAAAAAAGTGAAAAAATAAAATGGTACAATAAGGCATTAAAACGTCAAAAAACATCAAAGAATAGTAAGGAATAAATATGTCATAGTATAGTAAGGCCTAAAAAGTGAAAAAAAACGACATAGTATAGTATGGCAAAAAAGTGAAAAAATAAAATAGTATAATAAGGCATTAAAACATCAAAAAACATCAAAGTATATTAGGGAATAAAGGTGTCATAGTATAGTGAGGCCTAAAAAGTGAAAAAAAAAGACATAGTACAGTAAGGCCTAAAAAGTGGAAAAAAACGACATAGTATAGTATGGCAAAAAAGTGAAAAAATAAAATGGTACAATAAGGCATTAAAGAGTCAAAAAACATCAAAGTATAGTAAGGAATAAATATGTCATAGTATAGTAAGGCCTAAAAATTGAAAAAAACAACTTAGTATAGTATGGCAAAAAAGCGAAAAAACGACATAGTATAGTATGGCAAAAAAGTGAAAAAATAAAATGGTACAATAAGGCATTAAAACGTCAAAAAACATCAAAGAATAGTAAGGAATAAATATGTCATAGTATAGTAAGGCCTAAAAATTGAAAAAAACAACATAGTATAGTATGGCAAAAAAGCGAAAAAACGACATAGTATAGTATGGCAAAAAAGTGAAAAAATGAAATAGTATAATAAGGTATAAAAACATCAAAAAACATAAAATTATATTAAGGAATAAAGATGTCAAAGTATAGTAAGGCTTAAAAAGTGAAAAAAACGTCATAGTACAGTAAGGCCTAAAAAGTAAAAAAAAAACGACAAAGTATAGTATGGCAAAAAAGTGAAAAAATAAAATGGTACAATAAGGCATTAAAACGTCAAAAAACATCAAAGTATAGTAAGGAATAAATGTGTCATAGTATAGTAAGGCCTAGAAATTGAAAAAAAAAAAAAAAACGACATAGTATAGTATGGCAAAAAAGTGAAAAAATAAAATGTTACAATAAGGCATTAAAACGTCAAAAAACATCAAAGTATATTAGGGAATAAAGGTGTCATAGTATAGTGAGGCCTAAAAAGTGAAAAAAAAAGACATAGTAAAGTAAGGCCTAAAAAGTGAAAAAACGACATAGTATAGTATGGCAAAAAAGTGAAAAAATAAAATGGTACAATAAGGTATTAAAACATCAAAGAACATCAAAGGATAGTAAGGAATAACTATGTCATAGTATAGTAAGGCCTAAAAAGTGAAAAAAAACGACATAGTATAGTATGGCAAAAAAGTGAAAAAATAAAATGTTACAATAAGGCATTAAAACGTCAAAAAACATCAAAGTATATTAGGGAATAAAGGTGTCATAGTATAGTGAGGCCTAAAAAGTAAAAAAAAAAGACATAGTACAGTAAGGCCTAAAAAGTGAAAAAAAAACGACATAGTATAGTATGGCAAAAAAGTGAAAAAATAAAATGGTACAATAAGGCATTAAAACATCAAAAAACATCAAAGGATAGTAAGGAATAACTATGTCATAGTATAGTAAGGCCTAAAAAGTGAACAAAAATGACATAGTACAGTAAGGTCTAAAAAGTGAAAAAAAACGACATAGTATAGTATGGCAAAAAAGTGAAAAAATAAAATGGTACAATAAGGCATTAAAACATCAAAAAACATCAAAGGATAGTAAGGAATAACTATGTCATAGTATAGTAAGGCCTAAAAAGTGAAAAAAAACGACATAGTATAGTAAGGCTAAAAAGTGAGAAAAAACTACATTGTATAGTATGGCAAAAAAGTGAAAAAATAAAATGGTACAATAAGGCATTAAAGAGTCAAAAAACATCAAAATATAGTAAGGAATAATATGTCATAGTATAGTAAGGCTAAAAAGTGAGAAAAAACTACATAGTACAGTAAGGCCTTAAAAGTGAAAAAATTAAATGATACAATAAGGCATTAAAACGTCAAAAAACATCAAAGTATATTAAGGTATAAAGATGTCACAGTATAGTGAGGCTTAAAAAGTGAAAAAAAGACATAGTACTATATGGCCTAAAAAGTGAAAAAAAACGACATAGTATAGCATGGCAAAAAAGTGAAAAAATAAAATGGTACAATAAGGCATTAAAGCCTCAAAAAACATCAAAGTATAGTAAGGAATAAATATTTCATAGTATAGTAAGGCCTAAAAAGTGAAAAAAAAGACATAGTACAGTAAGGTCTAAAAAGTGAAAAAAAACGACATAGTATAGTATGGCAAAAAAGTGAAAAAATGAAATAGTATAATAAGGTATAAAAACATCAAAAAACATCAAAGTATAGTAAGGAATAAATATATCATAGTATAGTAAGGCCTAAAAAGTGAAAAAAATGACATAGTACAGTAAGGCCTAAAAAGGGAAAGAAATGAAATAGTATAATAAGGTATAAAAACATCAAAAAATATAAAAGTATATTAAGGTATAAATATTTCATAGCATAGTAAACCCTAAAAAGTGAAAAAAACGACATAGTATAGTATGGCAAAAAAGTGAAAAAACGACATAGTATAGTATGGCAAAAAAGTGAAAAAATAAAATAGTATTATAAGGTATAAAAACATCAAAAAACATCACAGTATAGTAAGGAATAAAGGTGTCATAGTATAGTGAGGCCTAAAAAGTGAAAAAAAGACATAGTACAGTAAGGCCTAAAAATGGAAAAAAACAACATAGTATAGTATGGCAAAAAAGTGAAAAAATAAAATGGTACAATAAGGCATTAAAGAGTCAAAAAACATCAAAGTATAGTAAGGAATAAATATATCATAGTATAGTAAGGCCTAAAAATTGAAAAAAACAACATAGTATAGTATGGCAAAAAAGCGAAAAAACGACATAGTATAGTATGGCAAAAAAGTGAAAAAATAAAATGGTACAATAAGGCATTAAAACGTCAAAAAACATCAAAGAATAGTAAGGAATAAATATGTCATAGTATAGTAAGGCCTAAAAATTGAAAAAAACAACATAGTATAGTATGGCAAAAAAGCGAAAAAACGACATAGTATAGTATGGCAAAAAAGTGAAAAAATAAAATGGTACAATAAGGCATTAAAACGTCAAAAAACATCAAAGAATAGTAAGGTATAAATATGTCATAGTATAGTAAGGCCTAAAAAGTGAAAAAAAACGACATAGTATTGTATGGCAAAAAAGTGAAAAAATAAAATGGTACAATAAGGCATTAAAACGTCAAAAAACATCAAAGTATATTAGGGAATAAAGGTGTCATAGTATAGTGAGGCCTAAAAAGTGAAAAAAAAAGACATAGTAAAGTAAGGCCTAAAAAGTGAAAAAACGACATAGTATAGTATGGCAAAAAAGTGAAAAAATAAAATGGTACAATAAGGCATTAAAACGTCAAAAAACATCAAAGTATAGTAAGGAATAAATGTGTCATAGTATAGTAAGGCCTAGAAATTGAAAAAAACGACATAGTATAGTATGGCAAAAAAGTGAAAAAATAAAATGTTACAATAAGGCATTAAAACGTCAAAAAACATCAAAGTATATTAGGGAATAAAGGTGTCATAGTATAGTGAGGCCTAAAAAGTGAAAAAAAAGACATAGTACAGTAAGGCCTAAAAAGTGAAAAAAAACGACATAGTATAGTATGGCAAAAAAGTGAAAAAATAAAATGGTACAATAAGGTATTAAAACATCAAAGAACATCAAAGGATAGTAAGGAATAACTATGTCATAGTATAGTAAGGCCTAAAAAGTGAAAAAAAACGACATAGTATAGTATGGCAAAAAAGTGAAAAAATAAAATGTTACAATAAGGCATTAAAACGTCAAAAAACATCAAAGTATATTAGGGAATAAAGGTGTCATAGTATAGTGAGGCCTAAAAAGTAAAAAAAAAAAGACATAGTACAGTAAGGCCTAAAAAGTGAAAAAAAAACGACATAGTATAGTATGGCAAAAAAGTGAAAAAATAAAATGGTACAATAAGGCATTAAAACATCAAAAAACATCAAAGGATAGTAAGGAATAACTATGTCATAGTATAGTAAGGCCTAAAAAGTGAACAAAAATGACATAGTACAGTAAGGTCTAAAAAGTGAAAAAAACGACATAGTATAGTATGGCAAAAAAGTGAAAAAATAAAATGGTACAATAAGGCATTAAAACATCAAAAAACATCAAAGGATAGTAAGGAATAACTATGTCATAGTATAGTAAGGCCTAAAAAGTGAACAAAAATGACATAGTACAGTAAGGTCTAAAAAGTGAAAAAAACTACATTGTATAGTATGGCAAAAAAGTGAAAAAATAAAATGGTACAATAAGGCATTAAAGAGTCAAAAAACATCAAAATATAGTAAGGAATAAATATGTCATAGTATAGTAAGGCTAAAAAGTGAGAAAAAACTACATAGTACAGTAAGGCCTTAAAAGTGAAAAAATTAAATGATACAATAAGGCATTAAAACGTCAAAAAACATCAAAGTATATTAAGGTATAAAGATGTCACAGTATAGTGAGGCTTAAAAAGTGAAAAAAAAAAAAAGACATAGTACTATATGGCCTAGAAAGTGAAAAAAAACGACATAGTATAGCATGGCAAAAAAGTGAAAAAATAAAATGGTACAATAAGGCATTAAAGCCTCAAAAAACATCAAAGTATAGTAAGGAATAAATATTTCATAGTATAGTAAGGCCTAAAAAGTGAAAAAAAAAGACATAGTACAGTAAGGTCTAAAAAGTGAAAAAAAACGACATAGTATAGTATGGCAAAAAAGTGAAAAAATGAAATAGTATAATAAGGTATAAAAACATCAAAAAACATCAAAGTATAGTAAGGAATAAATATATCATAGTATAGTAAGGCCTAAAAAGTGAAAAAAATGACATAGTACAGTAAGGCCTAAAAAGGGAAAGAAATGAAATAGTATAATAAGGTATAAAAACATCAAAAAATATAAAAGTATATTAAGGTATAAATATTTCATAGCATAGTAAACCCTAAAAAGTGAAAAAAACGACATAGTATAGTATGGCAAAAAAGTGAAAAAATAAAATGTTACAATAAGGCATTAAAACGTCAAAAAACATCAAATTATATTAGGGAATAAAGGTGTCATACTATAGTGAGGCCTAAAAAGCGAAAAAAAAAAGACATAGTACAGTAAGGCCTAAAAAGTGGAAAAAAACAACATAGTATAGTATGGCAAAAAAGTGAAAAAATAAAATGGTACAATAAGGCATTAAAACATCAAAAAACATCAAAGGATAGTAAGGAATAACTATGTCATAGTATAGTAAGGCCTAAAAAGTGAACAAAAATGACATAGTACAGTAAGGTCTAAAAAGTGAAAAAAACGACATAGTATAGTATGGCAAAAAAGTGAAAAAATAAAATAGTATAATAAGGTATAAAAACATCAAAAAACATCACAGTATAGTAAGGAATAAAGGTGTCATAGTATAGTGAGGCCTAAAAAGTGAAAAAAAGACATAGTACTGTAAGGCCTAAAAATTGAAAAAAACAACATAGTATAGTATGGCAAAAAAGTGAAAAAATAAAATGGTACAATAAGGCATTAAAGAGTCAAAAAACATCAAAATATAGTAAGGAATAAATATGTCATAGTATAGTAAGGCTAAAAAGTGAGAAAAAACTACATAGTACAGTCAGGCCTTAAAAGTGAAAAAATTAAATGGTACAATAAGGCATTAAAACGTCAAAAAACATCAAAGTATATTAAGGTATAAAGATGTCACAGTATAGTGAGGCTTAAAAAGTGAAAAAAAGACATAGTACTATATGGCCTAAAAAGTGTAAAAAAACGACATAGTATAGCATGGCAAAAAAGTGAAAAAATAAAATGGTACAATAAGGCATTAAAGCCTCAAAAAACATCAAAGTATAGTAAGGAATAAATATTTCATAGTATAGTAAGGCCTAAAAAGTGAAAAAAAAGACATAGTACAGTAAGGTCTAAAAAGTGAAAAAAAACGACATAGTATAGTATGGCAAAAAAGTGAAAAAATAAAATAGTATTATAAGGTATAAAAACATCAAAAAACATCAAAGTATAGTAAGGAATAAATATATCATAGTATAGTAAGGCCTAAAAAGTGAAAAAATGACATAGTACAGTAAGGCCTAAAAAGGAAAGACATGAAATAGTATAATAAGGTATAAAAACATCAAAAAATATAAAAGTATATTAAGGTATAAATATTTCATAGCATAGTAAACCCTAAAAAGTGAAAAAAACGACATAGTATAGTATGGCAAAAAAGTGAAAAAATAAATTAGTATAATAAGGTATAAAAACATCAAAAAACATCACAGTATAGTAAGGAATAAAGGTGTCATAGTATAGTGAGGCCTAAAAAGTGAAAAAAAGACATAGTACAGTAAGGCCTAAAAATGGAAAAAAACAACATAGTATAGTATGGCAAAAAAGTGAAAAAATAAAATGGTACAATAAGGCATTAAAGAGTCAAAAAACATCAAAGTATAGTAAGGAATAAATATGTCATAGTATAGTAAGGCCTAAAAATTGAAAAAAACAACATAGTATAGTATGGCAAAAAAGCGAAAAAACGACATAGTATAGTATGGCAAAAAAGTGAAAAAACGTCATAGTATAGTGAGGCTTAAAAAGTGAAAAAATAAAATGGTACAATAAGGCATTAAAACGTCAAAAAACATCAAAGAATAGTAAGGAATAAATATGTCATAGTATAGTAAGGCCTAAAAAGTGAAAAAAAAACGACATAGTATTGTATGGCAAAAAAGTGAAAAAATGAAATAGTATAATAAGGTATAAAATCATCAAAAAACATCAAGATATAGTAAGGTATAAAGATGTCATAGTATAGTAAGGCCTAAAAAGTGAAAAAAAACGACATAGTATTGTATGGCAAAAAAGTGAAAAAATAAAATGGTACAATAAGGCATTAAAACGTCAAAAAACATCAAAGAATAGTAAGGAATAAATATGTCATAGTATAGTAAGGCCTAAAAAGTGAAAAAAAACGACATAGTATTGTATGGCAAAAAAGTGAAAAAATAAAATGGTACAATAAGGCATTAAAACGTCAAAAAACATCAAAGTATATTAGGGAATAAAGGTGTCATAGTATAGTGAGGCCTAAAAAGTGAAAAAAAGACATAGTACAGTAAGGCCTAAAAAGTGAAAAAAAAACGACATAGTATAGTATGGCAAAAAAGTGAAAAAATAAAATGGTACAATAAGGCATTAAAGAGTCAAAAAACATCAAAGTATAGTAAGGAATAAATATGTCATAGTATAGTATGGCAAAAAAAGTGAAAAAAACTACATAGTACAGTAAGGCCTTAAAAGTGAAAAAATAAAATGGTACATTAAGGCATTAAAACGTCAAAAAACATCAAAGTATATTAAGGTATAAAGATGTCATAGTATAGTGAGGCTTAAAAAGTGAAAAAAAGACATAGTACTATATGGCCTAAAAAGTGTAAAAAAACGACATAGTATAGCATGGCAAAAAAGTGAAAAAATAAAATGGTACAATAAGGCATTAAGACATTAAAAACCACACAATATAGTAAGGAATAAAGGTGTCATAGTATAATGAGGCCTAAAAAGTGAAAAAAAAGACATAGTAGAGTAAGGCCTAAAAAGTGAAAAAAAACGACATAGTATAGCATGGCAAAAAAGTGAAAAAATAAAATGGTACAATAAGGCATTAAAGCGTCAAAAAACATCAAAGTATAGTAAGGAATAAATATTTCATAGTATAGTAAGGCCTAAAAAGTGAAAAAAAAGACATAGTACAGTAAGGTCTAAAAAGTGAAAAAAAAACGACATAGTATAGTATGGCAAAAAAGTGAAAAAATGAAATAGTATAATAAGGTATAAAAACATCAAAAAACATCAAAGTATAGTAAGGAATAAATATATCATAGTATAGTAAGGCCTAAAAAGTGAAAAAAATGACATAGTACAGTAAGGCCTAAAAAGGAAAGAAATGAAATAGTATAATAAGGTATAAAAACATCAAAAAATATAAAAGTATATTAAGGTATAAATATTTCATAGCATAGTAAACCCTAAAAAGTGAAAAAAACGACATAGTATAGTATGGCAAAAAAGTGAAAAAATAAAATAGTATAATAAGGTATAAAAACATCAAAAAACATCACAGTATAGTAAGGAATAAAGGTGTCATAGTATAGTGAGGCCTAAAAAGTGAAAAAAAGACATAGTACAGTAAGGCCTAAAAATGGAAAAAAACAACATAGTATAGTATGGCAAAAAAGTGAAAAAATAAAATGGTACAATAAGGCATTAAAGAGTCAAAAAACATCAAAGTATAGTAAGGAATAAATATGTCATAGTATAGTAAGGCCTAAAAATTGAAAAAAACAACATAGTATAGTATGGCAAAAAAGCGAAAAAACGACATAGTATAGTATGGCAAAAAAGTGAAAAAATAAAATGGTACAATAAGGCATTAAAACGTCAAAAAACATCAAAGAATAGTAAGGAATAAATATGTCATAGTATAGTAAGGCCTAAAAATTGAAAAAAACAACATAGTATAGTATGGCAAAAAAGTGAAAAAAAAACGACATAGTATAGTATGGCAAAAAAGTGAAAAAATAAAATGGTACAATAAGGCATTAAAACGTCAAAAAACATCAAAGAATAGTAAGGTATAAATATGTCATAGTATAGTAAGGCCTAAAAAGTGAAAAAAAACGACATAGTATTGTATGGCAAAAAAGTGAAAAAATAAAATGGTACAATAAGGCATTAAAACGTCAAAAAACATCAAAGTATATTAGGGAATAAAGGTGTCATAGTATAGTGAGGCCTAAAAAGTGAAAAAAAGACATAGTAAAGTAAGGCCTAAAAAGTGAAAAAACGACATAGTATAGTATGGCAAAAAAGTGAAAAAATAAAATGGTACAATAAGGCATTAAAACGTCAAAAAACATCAAAGTATAGTAAGGAATAAATGTGTCATAGTATAGTAAGGCCTAGAAATTGAAAAAAACGACATAGTATAGTATGGCAAAAAAGTGAAAAAATAAAATGTTACAATAAGGCATTAAAACGTCAAAAAACATCAAAGTATATTAGGGAATAAAGGTGTCATAGTATAGTGAGGCCTAAAAAGTGAAAAAAAGACATAGTACAGTAAGGCCTAAAAAGTGAAAAAAAACGACATAGTATAGTATGGCAAAAAAGTGAAAAAATAAAATGGTACAATAAGGTATTAAAACATCAAAGAACATCAAAGGATAGTAAGGAATAACTATGTCATAGTATAGTAAGGCCTAAAAAGTGAAAAAAAACGACATAGTATAGTATGGCAAAAAAGTGAAAAAATAAAATGTTACAATAAGGCATTAAAACGTCAAAAAACATCAAAGTATATTAGGGAATAAAGGTGTCATAGTATAGTGAGGCCTAAAAAGTAAAAAAAAAAAGACATAGTACAGTAAGGCCTAAAAAGTGAAAAAAAAACGACATAGTATAGTATGGCAAAAAAGTGAAAAAATAAAATGGTACAATAAGGCATTAAAACATCAAAAAACATCAAAGGATAGTAAGGAATAACTATGTCATAGTATAGTAAGGCCTAAAAAGTGAACAAAAATGACATAGTACAGTAAGGTCTAAAAAGTGAAAAAAAACGACATAGTATAGTATGGCAAAAAAGTGAAAAAATAAAATGGTACAATAAGGCATTAAAACATCAAAAAACATCAAAGGATAGTAAGGAATAACTATGTCATAGTATAGTAAGGCCTAAAAAGTGAACAAAAATGACAGTACAGTAAGGTCTAAAAAGTGAAAAAAACTACATTGTATAGTATGGCAAAAAAGTGAAAAAATAAAATGGTACAATAAGGCATTAAAGAGTCAAAAAACATCAAAATATAGTAAGGAATAAATATGTCATAGTATAGTAAGGCTAAAAAGTGAGAAAAAACTACATAGTACAGTAAGGCCTTAAAAGTGAAAAAATTAAATGATACAATAAGGCATTAAAACGTCAAAAAACATCAAAGTATATTAAGGTATAAAGATGTCACAGTATAGTGAGGCTTAAAAAGTGAAAAAAAGACATAGTACTATATGGCCTAGAAAGTGAAAAAAAACGACATAGTATAGCATGGCAAAAAAGTGAAAAAATAAAATGGTACAATAAGGCATTAAAGCCTCAAAAAACATCAAAGTATAGTAAGGAATAAATATTTCATAGTATAGTAAGGCCTAAAAAGTGAAAAAAAAAGACATAGTACAGTAAGGTCTAAAAAGTGAAAAAAAACGACATAGTATAGTATGGCAAAAAAGTGAAAAAATGAAATAGTATAATAAGGTATAAAAACATCAAAAAACATCAAAGTATAGTAAGGAATAAATATATCATAGTATAGTAAGGCCTAAAAAGTGAAAAAAATGACATAGTACAGTAAGGCCTAAAAAGGGAAAGAAATGAAATAGTATAATAAGGTATAAAAACATCAAAAAATATAAAAGTATATTAAGGTATAAATATTTCATAGCATAGTAAACCCTAAAAAGTGAAAAAAAACGACATAGTATAGTATGGCAAAAAAGTGAAAAAATTAAATGGTACAATAAGGCATTAAAACGTCAAAAAACATCAAAGTATATTAAGGTATAAAGATGTCACAGTATAGTGAGGCTTAAAAAGTGAAAAAAAAAAGACATAGTACAGTAAGGCCTAAAAAGTGGAAAAAAACAACATAGTATAGTATGGCAAAAAAGTGAAAAAATAAAATGGTACAATAAGGCATTAAAACATCAAAAAACATCAAAGGATAGTAAGGAATAACTATGTCATAGTATAGTAAGGCCTAAAAAGTGAACAAAAATGACATAGTACAGTAAGGTCTAAAAAGTGAAAAAAACGACATAGTATAGTATGGCAAAAAAGTGAAAAAATAAAATAGTATAATAAGGTATAAAAACATCAAAAAACATCACAGTATAGTAAGGAATAAAGGTGTCATAGTATAGTGAGGCCTAAAAAGTGAAAAAAAGACATAGTACTGTAAGGCCTAAAAATTGAAAAAAACAACATAGTATAGTATGGCAAAAAAGTGAAAAAATAAAATGGTACAATAAGGCATTAAAGAGTCAAAAAACATCAAAATATAGTAAGGAATAAATATGTCATAGTATAGTAAGGCTAAAAAGTGAGAAAAAACTACATAGTACAGTCAGGCCTTAAAAGTGAAAAAATTAAATGGTACAATAAGGCATTAAAGAGTCAAAAAACATCAAAATATAGTAAGGAATAAATATGTCATAGTATAGTAAGGCTAAAAAGTGAGAAAAAACTACATAGTACAGTCAGGCCTTAAAAGTGAAAAAATTAAATGGTACAATAAGGCATTAAAACGTCAAAAAACATCAAAGTATATTAAGGTATAAAGATGTCACAGTATAGTGAGGCTTAAAAAGTGAAAAAAAGACATAGTACTATATGGCCTAAAAAGTGTAAAAAAACGACATAGTATAGCATGGCAAAAAAGTGAAAAAATAAAATGGTACAATAAGGCATTAAAGCCTCAAAAAACATCAAAGTATAGTAAGGAATAAATATTTCATAGTATAGTAAGGCCTAAAAAGTGAAAAAAAAGACATAGTACAGTAAGGTCTAAAAAGTGAAAAAAAACGACATAGTATAGTATGGCAAAAAAGTGAAAAAATGAAATAGTATAATAAGGTATAAAAACATCAAAAAACATCAAAGTATAGTAAGGAATAAATATATCATAGTATAGTAAGGCCTAAAAAGTGAAAAAAATGACATAGTACAGTAAGGCCTAAAAAGGGAAAGACATGAAATAGTATAATAAGGTATAAAAACATCAAAAAATATAAAAGTATATTAAGGTATAAATATTTCATAGCATAGTAAACCCTAAAAAGTGAAAAAAACGACATAGTATAGTATGGCAAAAAAGTGAAAAAATAAATTAGTATAATAAGGTATAAAAACATCAAAAAACATCACAGTATAGTAAGGAATAAAGGTGTCATAGTATAGTGAGGCCTAAAAAGTGAAAAAAAGACATAGTACAGTAAGGCCTAAAAATGGAAAAAAACAACATAGTATAGTATGGCAAAAAAGTGAAAAAATAAAATGGTACAATAAGGCATTAAAACGTCAAAAAACATCAAAGAATAGTAAGGAATAAATATGTCATAGTATAGTAAGGCCTAAAAAGTGAAAAAAAAACGACATAGTATTGTATGGCAAAAAAGTGAAAAAATGAAATAGTATAATAAGGTATAAAATCATCAAAAAACATCAAGATATAGTAAGGTATAAAGATGTCATAGTATAGTAAGGCCTAAAAAGTGAAAAAAAACGACATAGTATTGTATGGCAAAAAAGTGAAAAAATAAAATGGTACAATAAGGCATTAAAACGTCAAAAAACATCAAAGAATAGTAAGGAATAAATATGTCATAGTATAGTAAGGCCTAAAAAGTGAAAAAAAACGACATAGTATTGTATGGCAAAAAAGTGAAAAAATAAAATGGTACAATAAGGCATTAAAACGTCAAAAAACATCAAAGTATATTAGGGAATAAAGGTGTCATAGTATAGTGAGGCCTAAAAAGTGAAAAAAAAAGACATAGTACAGTAAGGCCTAAAAATGGAAAAAAACAACATAGTATAGTATGGCAAAAAAGTGAAAAAATAAAATGGTACAATAAGGCATTAAAGAGTCAAAAAACATCAAAGTATAGTAAGGAATAAATATGTCATAGTATAGTAAGGCTAAAAAGTGAGAAAAAACTACATAGTACAGTAAGGCCTTAAAAGTGAAAAAATAAAATGGTACATTAAGGCATTAAAACGTCAAAAAACATCAAAGTATATTAAGGTATAAAGATGTCATAGTATAGTGAGGCTTAAAAAGTGAAAAAAAGACATAGTACTATATGGCCTAAAAAGTGTAAAAAAAACGACATAGTATAGCATGGCAAAAAAGTGAAAAAATAAAATGGTACAATAAGGCATTAAGACATTAAAAACCACACAATATAGTAAGGAATAAAGGTGTCATAGTATAATGAGGCCTAAAAAGTGAAAAAAAAGACATAGTAGAGTAAGGCCTAAAAAGTGAAAAAAAACGACATAGTATAGCATGGCAAAAAAGTGAAAAAATAAAATGGTACAATAAGGCATTAAAGCGTCAAAAAACATCAAAGTATAGTAAGGAATAAATATTTCATAGTATAGTAAGGCCTAAAAAGTGGAAAAAAAAGACATAGTACAGTAAGGTCTAAAAAGTGGAAAAAAAACGACATAGTATAGTATGGCAAAAAAGTGAAAAAATGAAATAGTATAATAAGGTATAAAAACATCAAAAAACATCAAAGTATAGTAAGGAATAAATATATCATAGTATAGTAAGGCCTAAAAAGTGAAAAAAATGACATAGTACAGTAAGGCCTAAAAAGGGAAAGAAATGAAATAGTATAATAAGGTATAAAAACATCAAAAAATATAAAAGTATATTAAGGTATAAATATTTCATAGCATAGTAAACCCTAAAAAGTGAAAAAAACGACATAGTATAGTATGGCAAAAAAGTGAAAAAATAAAATAGTATAATAAGGTATAAAAACATCAAAAAACATCACAGTATAGTAAGGAATAAAGGTGTCATAGTATAGTGAGGCCTAAAAAGTGAAAAAAAGACATAGTACAGTAAGGCCTAAAAATGGAAAAAAACAACATAGTATAGTATGGCAAAAAAGTGAAAAAATAAAATGGTACAATAAGGCATTAAAGAGTCAAAAAACATCAAAGTATAGTAAGGAATAAATATGTCATAGTATAGTAAGGCCTAAAAATTAAAAAAAACAACATAGTATAGTATGGCAAAAAAGTGAAAAAACGACATAGTATAGTATGGCAAAAAAGTGAAAAAATAAAATGGTACAATAAGGCATTAAAACGTCAAAAAACATCAAAGAATAGTAAGGAATAAATATGTCATAGTATAGTAAGGCCTAAAAAGTGAAAAAAAACGACATAGTACAGTAAGGCCTAAAAAGTGAAAAAAAACGACATAGTATTGTATGGCAAAAAAGTGAAAAAATGAAATAGTATAATAAGGTATAAAATCATCAAAAAACATCAAAATATAGTAAGGTATAAAGATGTCATAGTATAGTGAGGCTTAAAAAGTGAAAAAAAGACATAGTACTATATGGCCTAAAAAGTGTAAAAAAACGACATAGTATAGCATGGCAAAAAAGTGAAAAAATAAAATGGTACAATAAGGCATTAAAACGTCAAAAAACATCAAAGTATATTAGGGAATAAAGGTGTCATAGTATAGTGAGGCCTAAAAAGTGAAAAAAAAAGACATAGTACAGTAAGGCCTAAAAAGTGAAAAAACGACATAGTATAGTATGGCAAAAAAGTGAAAAAATGAAATAGTATAATAAGGTATAAAAACATCAAAAAACATAAAAGTATATTAAGGAATAAAGATGTCAAAGTATAGTAAGGCTTAGAAAGTGAAAAAAAACGTCATAGTACAGTAAGGCCTAAAAAGTAAAAAAAAAACGACAAAGTATAGTATGGCAAAAAAGTGAAAAAATAAAATGGTACAATAAGGCATTAAAACGTCAAAAAACATCAAAGTATAGTATGGAATAAATGTGTCATAGTATAGTAAGGCCTAGAAATTGAAAAAAATGACATAGTATAGTATGGCAAAAAAGTGAAAAAATAAAATGTTACAATAAGGTATAAAAACATCAAAAAACATCAAAGTATATTAGGGAATAAAGGTGTCATAGTATAGTGAGGCCTAAAAAGTGAAAAAAAAGACATAGTACAGTAAGGCCTAAAAAGTGAAAAAAAACGACATAGTATAGTATGGCAAAAAAGTGAAAAAATAAAATGGTACAATAAGGTATTAAAACATCAAAGAACATCAAAGGATAGTAAGGAATAACTATGTCATAGTATAGTAAGGCCTAAAAAGTGAAAAAAAACGACATAGTATAGTATGTCAAAAAAGTGAAAAAATAAAATGTTACAATAAGGCATTAAAACGTCAAAAAACATCAAAGTATATTAGGGAATAAAGGTGTCATAGTATAGTGAGGCCTAAAAAGTAAAAAAAAAAGACATAGTACAGTAAGGCCTAAAAAGTGAAAAAAAACGACATAGTACAGTAAGGTCTAAAAAGTGAAAAAAACGACATAGTATAGTATGGCAAAAAAGTGAAAAAATAAAATAGTATAATAAGGTATAAAAACATCAAAAAACATCACAGTATAGTAAGGAATAAAGGTGTCATAGTATAGTAAGGCCTAAAAAGTGAACAAAAATGACATAGTACAGTAAGGTCTAAAAAGTGAAAAAAACGACATAGTATAGTATGGCAAAAAAGTGAAAAAATAAAATAGTATAATAAGGTATAAAAACATCAAAAAACATCACAGTATAGTAAGGAATAAAGGTGTCATAGTATAGTGAGGCCTAAAAAGTGAGAAAAAACTACATAGTACAGTAAGGCCTTAAAAGTGAAAAAATTAAATGGTACATTAAGGCATTAAAACGTCAAAAAACATCAAAGTATATTAAGGAATAAAGGTGTCATAGTATAATGAGGCCTAAAAAGTGAAAAAAAAGACATAGTAGAGTAAGGCCTAAAAAGTGAAAAAAAACGACATAGTATAGTATGGCAAAAAAGTGAAAAAATAAAATGGTACAATAAGGCATTAAAGAGTCAAAAAACATCAAAGAATAGTAAAGAATAAATATGTCATAGTATAGTAAGGCCTAAAAAGTGAAAAAAAACGACATAGTACAGTAAGGCCTAAAAAGTGAAAAAAAACGACATAGTATAGTATGGCAAAAAAGTGTAAAAATAAAATGTTACAATAAGGCATTAAAACGTCAAAAAACATCAAAGTCATAGTATAGTAAGGCCTAAAAAGTGAAAAAAACGACATAGTACAGTAAGGTCTAAAAAGTGAAAAAAACGACATACTATAGTAAGGCCTAAAAAGTGAAAGAAATGAAATAGTATAATAAGGTATAAAAACATCAAAAAACATAAAATTATATTAAGGAATAAAGGTGTCATAGTCTAGTAAGGCCTAAAAAGTGAAAAAAAAAGACATAGTACAGTAAGGTCTAAAAAGTGAAGAAAAACAACATAGTATAGTATGGCAAAAAAGTGAAAAAATAAAATGGTACAATAAGGTATTAAAGAGTCAAAAAACATCAAAGTATAGTAAGGAATAAATATGTCATAGTATAGTGAGGCCTAAAAAGTGAAAAAAACGACATAGTACAGTAAGGCCTAAAAAGTGAAAAAAAACGACATAGTATAGTATGGCAAAAAGGGAAAAAACTAAATAGTATAGTATGGCAAATAAGTGAAAAAACGACATAGTACAAAAAAGTATAAAAACATCAAAAACCATCAAAGTATAGTAAGGAATAAATATGTCATAGTATAGTAAGGCTAAAAAGTGAAAAAATGACATAGTACAATAATGCATAAAAACTTCAATAAACATAAAAGTATAGTAAGGAATAAAGATGTTATAGAATAGTAAGGCCTAAAAAGTGAAAAAAAAAAAACATAGTACAGTAAGGTCTAAAAAGTGAAGAAAAACAACATAGTATAGTATGGCAAAAAAGTGAAAAAATAAAATGGTACAATAAGGTATTAAAGAGTCAAAAAACATCAAAGTATAGTAAGGAATAAATATGTCATAGTATAGTGAGGCCTAAAAAGTGAAAAAAACGACATAGTACAGTAAGGCCTAAAAAGTGAAAAAAAACGACATAGTATAGTATGGCAAAAAGGGAAAAAACTAAATAGTATAGTATGGCAAATAAGTGAAAAAATGACATAGTACAATAATGCATAAAAACTTCAATAAACATAAAAGTATATTAAGGAATAAATGTGTCATAGTCTAGTAAGGCCTAAAAAGTGAAAAAAAAAGACATAGTACAGTAAGGTCTAAAAAGTGAAGAAAAACAACATAGTATAGTATGGCAAAAAAGTGAAAAAATAAAATGGTACAATAAGGTATTAAAGAGTCAAAAAACATCAAAGTATAGTAAGGAATAAATATGTCATAGTATAGTGAGGCCTAAAAAGTGAAAAAAACGACATAGTACAGTAAGGCCTAAAAAGTGAAAAAAAACGACATAGTATAGTATGGCAAAAAGGGAAAAAACTAAATAGTATAGTATGGCAAATAAGTGAAAAAACGACATAGTACAAAAAAGTATAAAAACATCAAAAACCATCAAAGTATAGTAAGGAATAAAGATATCATATTATAGTAAGGCCTAAAAAGTGAAAAAATGACATAGTACAATAATGCATAAAAACTTCAATAAACATAAAAGTATAGTAAGGAATAAAGATGTTATAGAATAGTAAGGCCTAAAAAGTGAAAAAAAAGACATAGTACAATACGGCATTAAAACATCAAAAAATGCCATATTATAGTAAGGTATAATGACATCATAATAAACTAAGGCCTAAAAATTGAAAATAAGGACATTATATAGTTTGGCAAAAAAAGTGAAAAAACGACATAGTATAATAAGGTATAAAAACATCAAAAAACATCATAGTATAGTAAGTTACAAAGATCTCATATTATCGTAAGTTAAAAGTGAAAAAAACTATGTAGTATAGTATGGCAAAAAAAATAAAATTAGGCACGATAACCCACAAAAAACATCATCATATTGTAAGGTATAGAGACGTCATATAATAGTAAGGCCTAAAAAGTGAAAAAACGACATAGTATACTATGAAAAAAAAGTGAAAAAACGACATAGTGTAGTATGGCAAAAAAGTAAAAAAACGTCTCAGTATAGTATGGCAACAAAGTAAAAAAAACCTAACAGTATAATAAGACATAAAAACATCAAAAAACGTCATAGTATAGAAAGACATGAAGATGTCATATATCATTTATCATATATCATTTCCTATCAACATAGTATAGTATGGCATATAATGCCAAAATATAGTATGGAATAAAACATAATAAAAAATGTCACGGTATAGTATGGCATAAAAAGTCATAAAATGTCATTGTATAGTAAGGCATAAAAAGTAATCAGGAATAAAAATTCATAATAATGTCAGACTATAGAAAGGCATTAAAAGTCATAGTATAGTAAGGCATAAAATGTCATATATACCTAATGTGCAGGCCCGGGGTTCAAAGCCAGAGCATTCTCTTTGTGAGGTGACAGTTTTAGCCACTGCTCCACCATGCCACCTCCCAAAAATGTCATAGTGTAGTAACGCATAAAAACATCATAGTATAGTTAGGCATAAAATGTCGTACAATCATGGTGACATTTCAATTGGAGCCTACAAGAAGACTAGGTTGAATTTGCTAGTTAATGCTAGCTAACATGGTTTAACAACATCAGTTGACATTTTTTTGGTGACGTTAGCTACCACTGTGATATTCTCACATGACGTGAGCCTTCAGATAGCCTCCGCCCCTTCAGTCAATCAAATGCTAGCGTGCCTAATGTCTTGGAGACGTAGCCTCTTGGAGGGCACATTGGAATGATCTGATATGGCTTTACTCCAAACATACTGCAAATGACTTCACTTAAATATTGGTAGGGATAATTCTGTCCTCCCAAAATATTGGTAGGGTCATGTCCCTACTGTCCATATGCAAATTTACACCCTTGGTCGCATCCATTTAATAGAAGTCTTCGCATAAGTTTTTAATCATGGACTCAATATTTATTTTAGCACTGATAATAAACTTCACATTTTGATAAACACAACAGTTTATTCCTCTATTTATTCCACCTGCTGCCCCTGGTCTAATATTAGTTTACTTCCAATAAACAACATTTAAATCAGTGCTTTTGCTCTGCTACTAACAATGTTTAAAGGTGTGATGTCACAAACATGTCAGAAAGCAGGGTGGAGTAAGCAATAATGTGATCCAGATGGAAGTAGGTTCATAACTAATCTCGGTCTACAGTTGTCAGAGATGCTGCACTTTAAACTCAATTATCCAGACTTCAAACACTCTGACTCGCCAGGGGGGAAAAAAATAATTACTGTGGCTTTAAATTTTAGCGGTAAAAAGAAAGTTGGACAACTATGTCAAAATGAGTGTGGAGGAGACAAGGTCAGCACTGACTTCAGCAGGTGATCTGCCCCAAGCTGAATTTGATAATTTAATACAACAAGATTGGTTCTAATATTCATTACAGCTCTTCAAAGCGCCCTGTGGAGCTTTCTAGTACACAAACAAAAGTTTTTACATTCAATGATTCTTACAGATGATTCACTCATAAGACATTATTCCATTACGCCATTAGTGGTCAAAAGTTGCTGTATTTTCCAACTCGAATGCCTCAGATCAAGCAGGTCCCTGTGTGAAATGGCTTGTGGGTGAAGCTTAATGAAAAGGGTCAACTCCTTTCTTACTCCCTCTGGGGTCCCTCAGGGATCCATTTAAGGCCCTCTCTTGTTTAGTGTCTGTATAAACCACACACCTTTATCCTGCCCCCATGTTAACACATAAATGTCTGCAGAAGATACAGTCTGATGTAGATTATGATATGATATAGAAAACTAGAATGGAAATTAACAAATGCTATATTGAAAATGAAAAGGTTGGCAGCTTTCTCATTGGACTTCAACATGAAACTTCTGCAGAATTTCTATGAAGATGATTTAGTATATGGTGAAAGCCTGCACTTGGTTGATAAATGTTATGGTAAATAAAATCGGACAAACATTTGTAATAACCTACTGATGAAAAAGAAAAGAACAATGTTGTGCTATAGAATTTGTATTTTTGTGAAATGTGGGGTAATTTAACTCCTCAGATTTCAATAACTCAAATGAAACAATCTAAGAAGTTTAGAAGGGAAATCGCCCCTTGATGGACATTTACAATCTTTGACAGTTTTCATTCATTTTCATTTTATAGAGCTCACCAGTCAAAACAGATTGGGAACCACTGGTTTTATGGGACTTGTTAAATCTTCACCAGACATGTTGATCTATAAAAAGGCTCTGACGTCCTGTGTCAGGAGGGAATGGAATGAGTCCTGTCAAATTAATCTTATTTGTGAACATATCATAGCTTTCTTTTACCAGCTGAAATATAATATGGGTCATCCAAGAAGTTGTCAGCAGTCCAAGGTCATTTATTTCCCTTACAGTGTCTGAATCTGGAACATGCACAAATGCCTCTGGTATACTGTGTCTCATTGGTTTTCCAGATTAGTGTGTACATAACTCCTAGATCAGGGAATGTTATGTGACTGCAAGAAGAGGCATGCAGCCAAGTTTTATCATCAACCTGGGATCTGATAGCGCTGCGTCTGTTAAACAACCCCTGTTAATTTCAAATCACATGTAAGTTCCTATGGTTTCTACAGACAGAATGAACAATTATCCTCCTTGACTTCAGAGAACTGCATGCACTTTGTTGCTATAAATATAGTTTTTAATGGAGATGGTTGTTTTGTTGTATTTTAGCTCTATCATGTCATCACAGCAATACATTCAGATTTCTAACACTTTTGTCTACAATAGCCTAATTTTTTGTCACTTTCTAGGAAAATGTTAACATGAACAATATGCTTTAAGCACACATAATGCCATAAAAATGGGAACACTTCCATAAGTGAACTGTCACATCTGACTGTGGCCACTGATATCTGCTGAGTAGGGTTTAATTTGTTAGGATAACTGTCATTGACTGGAGAGTTTAATCCTCATCCTGTGTCTTGTTTGATTTCTTCTTTTTTTCCCCCTCAGTTGTTCTTTATCTGAAAACACACACATTTGCACAAACACACTCCCATTGCTTTCCAGGATGATTGGCAGCCGTGGCTGTGAGCTGGTGGTGTTGACTGCTGGAGATGTCACCGGATACTCGGACTCAACCGTCAGCAGTGCTCCACTAAAGATGATTGACAGCTTGTATTGCTGAACTGCCATGTAGTGAAATTCTTCTTAGACAAACTTGCCAATTATCACCCATAACCTTGACACTGTAATCATAGTATGACATAATGACAAAAGTATTATCACTACTGAGTGTCAGAATGTAGCCTTAACAATGTGGCACAATATGGTAGACCTATAATAAAAATTTTTCCATGTGTCATACAAATACCAAATATTTTGCTCAGAATGACATTTGGGAATGGTGTACCCCAAATTAAATAACTCACTAACTCATGGCCTCAGTGGTGACTTTATGTGTTATACAAAATCAGGTGAATAATAACTTGCTGGAAACCCACTAGTGTTATAGAGGGTAGGATTTCTAATGATTTTGATAAAAATTAATTTGTCAATTCTTCCTGAAATTCCACATTTGTATTTGAGTATTTAAAGTCATGTCAATTAAATTTCTATTTATATAGCACCAAATTGCAACAGAAATAATCTCAGGGCAATTTTCATCTAGACTATACTCTTTCTCAATCTGCCATACAATTCTTTTTTTTTAAATGGTAGCATTGGGGCTCTAAGTGTGATTTTGTACAAACATTCATGGTCCTCAGATGATGTGTCCTACTAACCTTATTGATCCCCTGACTTTCTCTTTAGCACTAGCTTTTCTGAACTGTGACTTTTTCAAACTTGCAGCATCATCAAGTCAAAATTTATATTGACCAAATACTTGCAAAACTAATGACATTCCCATCAGCCTCAGTATGTGTTTGGAGCTAATTAGCAAATATTAGCATACTAATACACCAAACTAAGATGGTGACAATGGTAAACAATGTACTTGCTACACATCAGCATGTTAGCATTTAGCTCCAAGCATGGCTAATTTCTTCTGTTTTTGCTATGTTCTCTCTGTGTGTGCTCTAAAAACATGTACTGTATCATATTTTTTAATTTCTTAACTTTCTTGACTTTTTACTAAATTTAAATAAAAAAATTTAAAAGGAAAAAAGGGTGTCTATTCTTAAATCTTATATGCTGTGATTTCCTCCATTTCGAACTCATGTACATTATGCTGGTAGGACACTAGTTTGTATCATGTCCTCAATGTTGAAATACAGTGAGCACCAGGTCATTATTTTGTTCACATATTCTACGTAGTCTGTTTTTTCGCAATTTACCAAAAGCTCAAGTCTTCACTCATCAAAAGTTCAGTTACTCACCAGTCACCTCACCAGCTCCATCAGTTTCATTTTTCAGAGATCATTAAAATCACACAAGTAGTCACATTCAGAGATTCAGCACTTTTTCAGTTTTATTTTCAGTTCATTAAGCATAGATTATGTCAAGAACAGTGACAACCACAGATCATCACTTCTGTGAATGTTGCTACCAATTAAAAACTATCAATAAAGTGAGTTTCAAATGATTCCCCTCTTTCACTGTCACTGGCCTCTGTTCAGCATGGCCTGCGAGATTGTTACATTCCACAAAATTTACTCAGATAATTTAATGGATCAAATAGCTTCTGTGGAGAGATATCACTTCATAATTTCATAGGCAGCATCATAAAACAGCTTCTTTTAATCCCCTTGTTGTCAGAAATAAAATTAAAAAATAATATTTACAGGAAAAATGAAACACTCATCACTCATAAATTCGCTACTTCTGTCAAAACATCATAAATAAAAATTGAAAAAGGGGGGAAAAAAATTATGAATCCTAACAGGATGGATGCACCCAAAACAACTCTCACCAACAAGTGGTTCAAAAGATATATAGATGTATATATATATGTATGTATCCATATATATTCTGTATATATGCTTCTCTACAAAAAGCAAGTTTACTCTTTCTATGAGTAAATACATTCTACTCTACAATCACTATAACAACAGCGTACATTCCCAACCAAAATGCTTTGATTGTTTATCAGGAGGATATTGGACTTAAACAATCAGTTGACCATGACCAGGAAGTATGCAACATGCTCAATGTGACTATATGTGTGTGTGTGTGTGTGTTTGTGTGTGCGCGTGTGTGTGCACATATGGGTGTAAAATAGCTTCCCATCCCCTCCGGTTCATGTGCTTGTCAGACATACACACAAACAGACACACGTCCCCCTCGACACACATGCACACACACCCAGAGAAAATGGTCTGTTCAGCAGTTAGTCTGGTTAACTTTGCCTCAGCAGCTGAAACGTGATCCCGGATCTATTTCTGCTGCTCTGCTGAGTTCTGCTGAGTGACTTGTGGATGGACTTTCCGGCTCTTTGTGCAGCTCTTCTCCCTCTTGCTTCCAGACAAATTTAGCCAGATGTAAACCCCAACTTTCTGTGCTAATGCAAGAATGAGCAAGACACAGTTTTCCTTCAGAGGCTGGATTTACACACAGGAGAGCTGGTTTGTTTTTTTTAACCTGGCATTTCATAACTGTATAGACAGAGAATATCAGATCACATACTTCTCACTTCTGAGACTGCCGGGATGATCAGATTTATGCAACAAAGGCTTCAGAGCCTTTGGTGTCTGGATAAATCCCATCCTGCGGAACAAACCAAAAACCCGTTTCCCAAAAGCAACCTTTGCTTTCCTTTTTGACCTTTGACCTGGCAGGAAGCTAAAGCGGTGCCTTTTGGGAAAGCAAGCTTGCATGGTTTCCAAAATAGAAAGTCCAAAAACCTGATGTTACCTGGCAACCAAAGGACTCGGAGCTCTTTAAACTACTGAACATTACTGCAGCATCTCGACGTGCAAAGCCCCTGTATTTTGGTGCTAAAAAAATTTTTTGATGACGGCACTCCTCCCTCTTTTCTCCTGACAGCAAAGCTCGAGTTGTCCACATATAACTGCTGTTTCTCCAGAAAAGCAAAGTTCAAAGTAAAACCCATTATGTACAGTGCTACAGACAGCCCGTTATTAAGCACCAAGATAATAAATGGGGTAGATGGGGGTGTGTTTTTCTTACATGGCTCAATTCCTAAAATACAAACAAGGCCTAACCACTTGTGTGACTCTCACTACATACAGTACAATCATATGTGTGATATACAAACCACGGAGCAAAGAATGTCATGCGGTCTCAATGTGCTCGGCTGTTATTGACTGTGAATGCTGAAATATATATTTACATATATGATTACATGTGTGCTTGAAAGTGTATATTTGTCCATTTGCATATACATGTGTGTGTCAGGTAGCCCTGAGAAGGATGTGTGGGTGTATTGCTTGTGTGTGTGTTTTGTGCTTCTTAGATTACAGGTGTAGTTGTTGTTGAAAGCCCACCAAGAGGCAGTGTTTGTAGGGTGCAGGGATGGATGTGTGTGTGTGTGTGTGTGTGTGTGTGTGTGTGGACAATGGCTGCCATGGTCTCCCCTGGCATAGAGACATTTTCTGGCAAACACTGGAGCAGGAACAACATCCATCAGAAAACTCTGTGGGACTCAAGTCCAGCACAAACAACCATTACTCTCTAGAAAAGTCATCCACATGGACGTTACTGTCCAAGCCTGTAAACACAGCTACTGTGAGTGTGTTTCTTCAGGAAAAACCTGTCACAGGAATGTTTTCTATTCTGAGACATTTCATTTCAGACATAGTGGGCTATGACTGGTCCTGTCTTCTTCATGGTGGTGCTACAGTATGGGAAACACAGCCAGAGAAGATATGGGTGATATTTTCTTTCTTTTCCCTGCAATAATCTCTTTTAGACCAAGAACTGCTTGGATACTTGGAGAATATCTTTTAAATTAAACATCAGACTGAAAACACAGGGCTTTCAGGTTGTGGTAATCTTTTTCTCCTTTTCACTGCAAATTCCAACAAGAAACACACATCTGGGACCTCTGTCTAACCAAACAATAACTCCCCAGTAAATTAACACCATCTATGACTGCGGACCAGCCTGTACAGTCCCACCAGACCGCTTGTGCCAGTTTTAGACCAACTGCGTTTCCCTGAGCTCTCACTCTGCCACCTCTCCTCTGAACGCGGCCGTCCAGCCAACAGACCAAGAGGACAGGGTCAGTAGTCAGGGTGACTCCTTGTGTGTCTCTGCTCAGTCTGAGGGGAAATGAAAAGGTTGCTCACTGAAGTATGACTGTCTGCCTTATTAATGTGGGCCATCTGGAGAGAGAGGACAGGGGCACAGAGAGAGCACGAGAGAGAGCGAGAGAGAGACGGAGAAAGGGCAGAGGGGAAATTAGGAGAAATTCTTAGCTGATAGACAAGGCCTGTTTCCACACAGTGAAACTTGGAGCTTATTTCACCTGCATGTGAATTCCACACGAGGATGAAAAGTCTGAGCAAAGCAGTGATCGCTCAGGTCCCTGTTCAAGACTTTTAGAGGGGAGACGACTATGCTTTCGCTGATGTGATGGAGAACCACAGTAAAAAATAAAAAAGCTTAGAGTCATTAAACATGGAGAGTATGTCAGAGTAGGTGATTCTTTTAAGAAGCAGGATCTAGTTTCTACAAGACAGCTTAGTATTTTAATGCTGCTGCATGTCAGAGAAGTAAGACGATCTTAGCACTAATTTATTCCTTTGAATTCCAGGCAGATCTAGTTCACATACTCTATGTAAACAGAGATTAGCAGATAAAATATCTATAAAGTTTTGATTTCCAGGACACTGAAGGGGCAGCTTGGGTGCCATTACAAGTATTGACCAGTGACATTTCTATGACTGTATAATCAAGACTTCATCCACCGATTCCTCCAGTGCAGGACGGTGGATACCCCATGAACACTGTGTGGATAAGTCCAGCTGCTGAGGTTGAGGAAACATCTGTTCAAACATTAGTGACCAAGAGCTGGTGAGCTTGACCTCACTGCCCCGAGACCAAAAAACAACAGTAAAGGAAGTACAGGACTTCCTCTAGTTTATCTCCAATCTCTCAATCACAGCTTAGTGTCACAATTTTATTGCGTCTTCACTAAAAGTGCCAAATTCTTTTCACTGTCGGCTCAGTAGTGTCATGAAATCTGATTCTAATTTAACTTGTCTTGAAAAATTGGCTTTATGAGCCTTAATGAATCTATTGTCTGTTTCTCACACGTAGTTTTTGTTGAATAAAGCTGGCACCCAGATCAAGGCGAGCGTGAGAATCACAGCCTTTTGATGCACATCCTGTTCGATTTTGTCTTTGCTGACTGACATATTGTCTCTATTAAAGGCTAAAAATAAAAAATAACCGACAAAAAGCTTTCAGAAACACGTAAGCGTCACAGAAGTTCACCGAAATCTCAGTAAGTACAGTGTGCACACTGAGACTGCCCTGGAAGTTCATGCAGTGTTGAGACACCTGTTCGGTTCCAACAATACCCCAGAATTTAGACCCAACATACTACATGAATAAAGCACTTTAGAGTTTAATGGAATATCTCATCCCAGTCTATTTACTACCTATGTAAACTCTGTTATGTGCGTTAGCATGGCTAAACTAACAACACTACCTCTATACACTCAAGTATTAATAAACAATATACAAGTATTTTGAGAGTAAAAATTACAATGAACAAAACTCTGCTTTCTCTTCTCAAAATCTCTTTGCAGTAACCTTTGCACCAGCACTGTGTGTGAGAGCTGAGGCCAGGGCAGAAATACCTCAACATGCATCCACAAATCGTAAGAAGAGGCTTGAAATCTTCTGTCTCAAAATACAAAGTCAGTGTATGTGTATGTGTATTTCTTTTTTTTTTTTTTTTTTTTTTTTTTACAAGCTGTTTCAATATCAGAAGTTAATTTCAGTTTTTCAAATGTGGGCCTTAATGAAAATGTTAATGAGAATCACTGTTCCATGAAGAGCATATTAAAGACCCTTAAAACAAATTCCCTCAATCAGCTTCCTGCTATAACTGATTCTATCTTCTCCCAAAGCTGGAAGACCTTTTCTCACTAGTGTCAGGTGAACAAGGTTCAGTTAGAAAGAGGTGATGTCACAACAAGTGCACCAATCAGGATTTAGCAACAATGATCAACCCGTTCAACCCCTCAGATTAGCTGAGTGTTAGTGGAAGTTTTCAGGGTCTTTAATGCTTAGAAAGAAGTTTTGTGTGCTTCTTAATTGACAGATATCATTGCCATCCATCACAGGCAGCCATGGTCACTGAAACTTTCTCTGTCTTGCTTACTTCTACCCTGGCTTCCTTTCCTTTGCTCTAATGCAACACAAGCTGCAAAACATCCATTCAGCTGACATCAACAACAACTGAAATATCCCTACATCCATGAATGAACCCTAAAATCCCACTATATAAACACAGGAGCGATCAGTCTGCGGAAATGATAAAGGTGATGTACAGGCAGGAGCATATAAATCCAATCCAGTCGTTTAATTAGTACGCCACTAGTTTGTGCTGTGTCTTTCCCATCATGTAACAAGGCCCCTTGTCAAAGACGTTTCTGCCACAAGCAGCATCACTTCCATACAGCATAGAGTGACAACAGGAGGGTGGAAGGAAGGGTGTGTGTGAATGTGTGTGTTTGCAGAAAGAAGGAGAAGTAAGCGGTGCCAGTGAGCTGTGCTTTCGATCCCTAAGGCGAACGGGACAGAGCTGTGTGTTG
This sequence comes from Seriola aureovittata, assembly GCF_021018895.1. Taxonomy (NCBI): domain Eukaryota; kingdom Metazoa; phylum Chordata; class Actinopteri; order Carangiformes; family Carangidae; genus Seriola; species Seriola aureovittata. The sequence goes on along the minus strand of NC_079381.1, from coordinate 11,612,121 downwards.
ATGGGTGAGTCCGTTACGGTGTGTTAATGGTTTGAGGGAGGAGCGCGTAATTCAGAGTATACACATATCATACATATAGAATATTTTTAACAATTGTATTCCCTGCCAGTAGTGAGACTATAGAAAATGTGCTTTCTGACAGGTAAAGTGTGTGTACAAATGTGTGTTTGTGTGTGTGTGTGTGTGTGCACAGGTGTGATTAGGTGATGAGTGTGTTCAGTAGTGAGCACCTCTTTGTCCAGGCCACGTAAACAAACCTCGGGCAGCAGAGAGCGTGCTCAGAAAGGCTCAGAAAGACATCAAAGATAGAGGAAGGAAAGGAGAGGAAGGAAGGAAAGGAAAGAAGGAAGCATTATTCTAACAGCACAGGTTAATAGGAATACCAAAGATAATATTGCATCTCCTAGAACTAGCTTCAATTGCTCAGTGTATATAAAATTGGAAGAAAGCTATACTGTGATATTAGTTACATTTCACTTTATAATTCTAAAATAATTTATACCAACAATAGTTATATTTTATAGAGTATTTACATAAATACATCATCATATAGTAATATTATTGTCAACACATCATTATAGAAACATACACCGTACATATGTGTATATAGTCACGTTATAGCCACACGTACACACACATACAATGAATATACAATCAAAATGAACTATTGCAATGCTGTGTTGGGTAAAACTCCATCGAACATTCACATCTTCTCAAGTAAGTATAAGCTCGAACAGAGGAGTTCAGATGTATTGCTATATGAAAGACCAAAGTTCAGCCCAGCCTCACACAGTCGCAGCTGAACGTTTCTCGTAAAATCCGAGTATTGCTTATTGTAGAGTTGCTCTCCTCTGATGTGATAATCTGGATGCAGAGAACAGGAAACGGAGAGAGGAGCTTTGAGCCCCTCAGTCAGTAGGTCAGACAGTTCTGTCGCTGTTGTCAGGCAGAAAGTTTTTTTTCCCTCTCCAGCGGACTGATCAAAACTGAAGCAGTGTTGGATATGTGGGTCCGTCAGCTGGGATAGAAAGGCAGCCCACTCGGACGGGACAGAAAAAACAGGTGGGCATGTGAGCAGCCAGGTTAGGTGTGAAGAGACTATCCAGCAACCTGCTGCCTCTAGAAGTCAGAGAAGAGATCTTGGGGACCCAGGTGAATGATAAAAGGAGCGATGGTCCGCGGCTGGTAGAAGGGATTGTCAATGAAAAGTCCGCCTGCGGGGGGATGAAGAACAGAGAGAGACAGAGAGCAGGAGTAATTACTATATGAAGATCTATAAATATATAAACAAAATATGAGGCTGATATGAAGTTTTCTTCATGTCTCTGACAATAATATGAGTTTGATAAAAAAATTGTATTATATTTTTTTTAGGACAAGGTTAGGCTCTTGAGTAAGACTTGGAAATGTTCTAGTTTAAAAAGGTTATTGTCTGGGTGGCATTAATAACACTAAAGTGCATTTAAGTGCCTCTGGGACAGACCGTTAGATCACATTAAAGGAATGGTTGGACATTTTGGGAAATGGACTTATTTACTTTCTTGCTGAGAGCTAGATGAGATTGATGCTGCCATTGTGGTAAATATGAGGCTACAGCCTTAGCTTAGGTTAACATAAAGACTGAAGGCAGGGGGAAACAGCCCCCTGCTTTCAGTCTTTATGCTATGCTAAGCTAAGCGAAATGGCAGCTGGCTGTAGCCAAAATATCAAACTATTCCTTTAATGAACATGAAGTAGGAGCTGTAAGAGAGAGCTAATGACAAATATTTATTCAACAAATATTTTTTCAAATATTAATGCAGTGGCGGTGGGATGCTAACCACAAAAAAGGAAAGACTCAAAATGAGATCAGACACAGGTAAAGCAGTTTTGGTAGTAAATACTCGCTGTGGGGCTTTTGGCTTTCTGTGCACTAAAAAATAATTCAACCTCAAACCAAAAGTGTGAAAGAAAAAATACACATAAAGCTGGAAATAATCTTCAATCATGTAAGATTGAAGTGAAGCTCTTGATGTGAATAAGACAAATATCAGTTCTAAGGTTTTATAAAAACTCAATGGAGCTCAACCAACCATTGGACAAGATACTGGATCCTCTCATCCAATGGCTGTGCCTCATAGCCGTAACCATGGAGACGTCGTCAGGGGTTATCTCTCGCTGGTTGGATGACCAGGACGTGGTGAAGGGCCAGCTTAACTCTGTCTTGACTGGCACTGACCATTGACCTTTGGTAAGTCGACAGAATAACCTGAAGTATCTCCTCTACTGTACTTCATTTAGCTGGGCTCCTCTCTTTATGTTTTAACCAATTAATCATTTCATTAATTAATTCAATTTAGCAATCATTTGTTTTTTTTACCTGCAACATTAGGTCATTCTTGTGACAAATTTTTAAACCTTTGTTTGAAAATTCGAGAGTCATAGAGTGACTGTTTTGAAGCCATGTTTCAGTGGCTCAGGTGATGCTGGTCCTGATGGGAAGGCTGAGCAAAAAGGTACAAAAAACAAATACAGCAATGATATGGAAATAATGAAAGAATAACATAAAACATATTGACAGTGACGTTTGAATTCACGTGGGTCCCTTATTGCTGCTTTTGACTGACTGTAAAGTGACAACTACATGCACAAGTCAAGTGGAAAAAAATGCGTGGATCTAGATGTAGTATGTGTAGGCGCAATATGGTTACAGTTGGCTGTGACAACATATAAAAGCTGTCCATATGTACTGTAGGTGATAGCTGTGGCAAATCTGCCAAATATTAATCCACATAAGGTAATGAGATCGTGCAGCTGAATGCAAGATGCGGGATCTAAGAAGCGTTTTCTAAATTCATCCTTTGTCTTCTAGCCTTTCTCTCTGAATATCTATAAGCCGAGGGTCAAAAGGATGTAACGAGAGGCGCTGAGGAACGTGGAAAGCTTGAAATTCAATCAGCGGGAATGTATGAGGGTGGAATATTAAAGCTTCATGTTCAAATGTTAGTTTAGGTCACAGGATTGTGCATCAGTTTAAAGAGTGGGTAAATCCTTTCACATGTTATAACTGCATGACAAAGGCCAAATCCACTACAAAACAAAGCCAGCCAAACAAAAAGGTGCTACTGCATCGGCTGAAAGCCTTTAAATCAGATATACACCAGGCAGTGTTCAGCTTTTATAGGAGATAAACTTTATTCATTTTTCAACATTATTTATTTAATCCTATACATCCTTCACACAGCTCACATTATTATTTTCACAAACAATGTGTGTGTTGTGTGTATTATATTGCAAAGGCTATCCTCCTCAAAGCAAAGCATAAGCACAATAATAAAAGGTTTATATATATAATTTAGACTCAAAGAATGAGGTAACAATTCACAGTACAAATCCTTCAAGTTTTTGTTTATCTCTTAAGAACTTAAACCTGCAATTATTTTTTTCATATTCATAAAAGTTTTTGGAAACAGTATGAAAATTAAACAAAAAAAAGGCAAAAAAGCGCTTTTACAAATCTTCAGCTCAAGTCCTTAATCCTCTCCCCATGATATTGTAGAAAAAAAAAACAACAAAAAAACAAAACAGACTGAGTTTCCCTTCTAGAAAAAGGTGTGTTTGGTATGTATGTCTCCTGTGCTAAAAGAAGTGGTAGTGGGGGACGGGGTAGGCGGGCACTTTCATGACAGGCAACAGAAGCATTCTCTTGGGCAAACCTAGAGGGGAGACATGAGAAGAGCACAGCTCTGCATGAGTCCAGGGCAACAAATAACCAAGCGTTTGTATGCTGACTACACTACACACTATGCTACAAGTACGTCCAACAAACAGCCCCTGTACAACAGGGGTCCCAAAGGAGGGGGTGTGTAAGTGTGTCAGAACAGGCAGGAAGTGTTTGTAGTCATGGTCACAGCCTTCATCAGTGGTTAGAGGTGAGAAGGAGAAAGAGTCAGAGTTAAAGTGAAAAAAACAGATTCATTTCAGTTTGTTACAACTTGGGTCTTGTTTTAGTCATTTTAGTTTCTTTGGTTATGGCAACATTGGGGTCAGGTGCTGAGATCTGATAACACCGTGACAGTCTGAAGGGCAGGAATCACAAGCAGACTGACGATCATACAAGTTGTAAAGAAGCCAACTTTATGTACCACTTCTGTGGAGGTGAAAGTGAAAACTAAATTAAAACTAACACTCATATAAACTAGTAAATATCCTATATTCCACAGAAGAACAGTAGGTCAAAAGTTTAACATTTGACTTTTCAAACCAGTTTGAGGTTTGAGGAAAATCTGAGGTTTTGTTCTTACAAGCGATGTTGCCACATCCCCAGATCTCAGCACTTCACCAGATGCTCTTATTTCTACTGAGAAGGACGGACACACTGCAAATTACTGCCCAAGTTGTAATAAAGTGGAATAATCCTTTCAGAGAGAAGATTGAGCAAGAGAAATTGCTTGTCTGTATAGGCATTTTGGAAGAGCTTTTGGAATAAAGTTCTATGATAAAAAGTTTTATGTTCTGTGATTTTAACGTTCTGTGTTTTATGATTGAATATTCTGTGTTTCACAGTGTTCCAGCAAGCACAGCAGCTTTCTCGAATGCGTTCTTAGTGTTTGCCAAAAAAAAAAAAAATTCCAAAGCAGCAATGTGTGCCAGAGCAAGACACAGGAAACAAGATGGAAGTGTTGCATTCAAAAGATAAAGGAGCAGTTTTCATGTGCATTGTTTTCCTGAGTTAAATTAAGCCCCAACATGGCTGACTTAAGATCTTTATTTATACATATTTGGATTATTCTGGCCAGTAAAAGTCAATTAAAGTAGATTTGATATTTACAATATTCTTCCTGAATTGCACCTGACAATCCAAGACTCATATTTATCCTCCTCCACATCTGCAGCTCTACATTAAAAGTCAACAGCATGCAAAATGAAAAAAATACATTTCCACTTAAACAGTAGGTATAAATTATATAATTTTGGTATTTTGGTATTTTGCGCCTCATTTCATTCCAGAACCCAATACTGAGTATAAATATCTGAGTATAATCCTAGCCTTTGTCTCTATCTTTTCTCATGGTCAGCTTAAATCAAAAAGATCACCCACCAGGATATGTGTCGTGTTGATGAGTAATGGGGCAGACATGCACAGTGTACAATGATTTATGCTTCATCCACCACCAGATACAGGAAATTCTATCACCTATTTATTAAAGTCTTTTTATTGGCCAGTCATGAAGCAAACTATTAAATGGCTTTTCAAATTTTTTGAATGTCAAGGCCATTGACAAAATTTACAAAAAAATCTGAATTAGAAGAATGACACTGAAATGTGCTAGTCAGATGTAAGCAGCACCTACTTATTGAATTGTGAGTGTTGCAGTGAGTGTGGCAGTCACAATAACACAGGAACAGTGTGTGGATGCCAGGGACTGAAATGAAACACCCCGAACGAACGCAGAGCTACAGCTCTCATAAACACAGTAACTGAGGTGCGCTTCATATACAGAGCTGCTGGGTTCTCCGGGGGGCACTAAACGTCAGCCTGGAGCCTCAGACCAGTTTCTCCCAGCACATAAGACCCATTCAAACTCCAAGCTGTAGGATGGAACAGAGGGGCCTCCCAGTGCTACATGTGTACACACACTACACAAGGCTGAGTCTGTTGAGGTCAATATAACTGTGTTTGACAGAGGGATGTATGCAGTGAATTCTGCACCAATACCTGTGCTTGTTAAAGGTCAAGCACTAGTATAGATTTTAGCCTACAAGTGTCTTTAATTCCTGTGTGTGTATGTGGTGACAGAGAGAGAGAGAGTGATCCCAGTGACCACTTTCAGCAGTGAGGACATAGAAACCCCTAAGCAGCAGTAACATGACAGGAGCAATAACAGTTTGGGGGGGGGGGGGGGGGGGGGGGGTGGCGGCAAAGTGCAGAACACGCACTATGCCTTCTGCTAATCTGAACAGAAATGACAATGAAGGCAGCACAGACTGTGTGTCTGGGTTATTAAAAATCCAGGAACGACTGTATATCGAGTTAAGAGGTGATTGTTCTATTGTGCAGTTTTCTATGCTATTTCAGTTTAAGATAGTACGTAGCGGAAAAGGACTGCATGCACAGGTGTGTGTGTGTGTGTGTGTGTGTGTGTGTCATCATAACCACAATCCGTTTCTGGGAGTAGTGGTCCAACCATCACAGATGAGTGTGTGAGTGGCAACGAGCAGATTAAGAAACAACTGGTGAGCGGACACTTATCCAAAGCACAGACAGATTTGTTTAATTATGACTGAAATTCAGCGCCAAACCCTAAAACGTGGATTAGAATGGAATAAGATTATAAAGTGATTTTGAGAAAAAAGGGAGCCACTGGAGCCAAAAGGGCGGTGGACAAGTAGGTTGGAGGTGTAACATAAAACCCACTGAAGATTCATTTACCTACTGATGGTTAGCAGTTAAAGTAGGTTGAGGGACAGAAGGTAGAGGAAGGGAAGAGAGTGATATAGATGGTAGAAGGGTGAGGGCGAAAGGACGACAAGTGGACAGGAAAACTAACAAGAAGCACGTACCGTATGCAGGAGCAGCTGCTGCAGCAGGGCTGTAGCCATACGGTGTCCCGAAGCCTGTGGGGAGGAGGTTACAGGGTCTAATTCAGTTGTGCACTTGTTTAATTCCAGGCTGCACTTTTCAACAGTAAGTTTAGATGAGTGTTTTGGCCTAAATTCTAGCAGACAGCTGTGGGCTCAGGGTAATAAACCTGAGTGGAAGCTACACTCCTTCCTAACAAGATCAGCGTGAGTCTGAGTCATACTGTAGGGTCAAACATTAGTGGACGTTCAGCACAAGCTGAAAATATATCCCAAATAATCAGTGGGCAGTTTTGCTGCTTGATTGTCTGAAAACATTGTTTATCACTGAGCTCTCAAGCAGACATTAGCCACTGTCGTCTGTACTGTAGGCTACTGTAGGGTATTTCTGAAAGCCTGTGATATTTCCTATACAACTGCAGGGAAGAACTGGCAGCAGGCAGCCTAAAGCAGAAGAAAATGTCAGTACTGTAAAGCCAACAGTAAAAGAAAATGCCAACTCTGCACAAACCACTATGTAAAATATATTAAAAAAAAGACTCTATTCCTCTTGGACAGGTTATCTATCATGGCACAATACATCAAAAATAAAGTAATTACCAGCTGATTTAATTTTGTGTTTTAATGCATTTGTATTATTACACAGGTTGATAAAATTGCAGTTGTAAAAAACAAAATAATACATTTTTAAAATATTAAAAAAAAAAAAAAAAAAAATCTTCAACAACAACAGTACACACAACTATCCTCTCACTACCTGGCGTGACATATCCAGGTGCAGCTGTACTGACGAAGGCTCCTCTTGCAAGGGCTGCTCTTCCTCTCCCTCTGGCTACCTGAGCTGCTACTGCTGAGGCTGCTGCCGCCGCCGCCAGGGCTCCTTTAGTCTGAGCACAGACAGGCAGTGTATACTATATGTGAGTGGGTTTTAAACATTCATAATGCAGACATACATACAGCATTTAGATACACAGATGTATGTTTGCATAAATATAGTGCACAGAAAACAAAAGCACACACACACACACACACACACACACACACACACACACACACACACACACACACACACACACACACACACACACACACACACACACACACACACACACACACACTTCTCCAAGACAGTGTTCCAATGCATTACGGGCCTCGTTGTTCACAGATCTGCACACAGGCTCAGTGACGAAATAAGTGGACGAGTGGCGATCTGATAACTGTCAAGTATTGATCTGATTAGACACTTGTTAAACTCAAGAGTTATTGATTACTGTTGGCTGAACAAATTGGACAAATAGTCAGGTGATACTGATCAGAAAAGAGGTTTAAATGCAGTAATTTTTAAAGCTGCAGTGACACTTTGGCTCTCAAGGAAAACATAAAAGGAGTAGTTTGATAGTTTCTTTGTTCTTTCATTCTCTGAGTGTAAATGCACATGCCCCAGACAACATCAGTGCTCTCTATGTGAGGTATTGTGTGAGATATTCTGTGTGTGTTTGTGTGTCTCCTTACCTGAGGCAATATCTTCTTTTTCTTGTTTGCAGCTGCATTGGGACCAGAGAAGAGTTTTTCCAGAGCTGCCAGAGCAGCGCTGGCCTTTGCTACCTTTTTGTTGGGGCCTGCCCCACGAAACTTCTGCCCATCCACCTCCACCTGCACACACACACACATACACACACACCCACACACACACACACACACACACACACACACGCACGCACGCACACACACACGCACACACATTAAACAAAAGGAACACTGGTTTTGGAGCCATATTTTCATTTTTCCGTGTTTGTCTATTTTAATTATTGTTCTTGTCCTTTCTAATAGTGCTTTCACTCAGTTCAGTCAAAACAAACAGCCGCACAATAATGTTGCCCAAAACCCATGTGTTTACCAGTCATCAGTAACTCAGAGAGTCTGGCTGAACAGGACAGCTTGTTTAGCGATGCCCTGCTGTCACGCAGGCCTGCTAATCAATCAGCAGAGCGATGGAGCAGCCAGCCGTGTCGGAAAACAACACACCCCACAGAGAAAAGGCTTGCTCCAGGAACCAAGTTGACTGATTGACTCTACCAGTGATCAGGCTCTGTGTGTGTGTGTGTGTGTGTGTGTGTGTGTGTGTGTGTGTGTGTGTGTGTGTGTGCATGGCTTTGCCTCTGTATACATCTCCCCCTGGCCACACTGCACGTGGATGTGTGTTGGTGAAATATGAACATTTTTCATTACATCTTCGTGGTGATATGTCATGGCTCGACACCGCTGCACACATGTACATACTTTATAATCCTACACCGGCGTGAGTCTGTGTGTATGTGAAGCGCTCACCTCCATAAGAAAACGTTTGTCATGGCTTCCTCCACTTTCAGAGATAAGCTCATATTTGAGGCCTCTTCTCTTCTCGTTTAGCTCCATGACGGGATTCTTCCCACTTGCTGTCAGTATGGGACCCTGAGTTCGCACCTGCAGGGTGAGGAGGTTAGTGAAAAAATGTAATTTAAAAGCATCTTCATAGCTTTACTTAAAAAAGCACAAGGTGGAGAGTAAATCTGAGAGACGGAGCATGATGTGCGTGACCAAGAGCATGACTGTGAACGGGGAGAAGATTTGCTCTGGATACCTTTTATGTTCTTAAAGCAATGTGGCTTTTACATTTCAATCACTTAAAACCGATACCAGACTCCGACTTTGAAAAAAAAGCATTAGAACTGCATCACTTTATCAGCACGTTTTTTTAATCCCACCTCCAGTGTGTTGGAACTGTCCGAGGAGTGTGTTGGGTTATTGCTAATGTGTGAGGATGTCTCGCTCTTCCCCTCGCCATCTGATTTCTCATCTGAACTCATGGGGTCCAGGTCTGAGTCGAAACCCGTCGGGTAGCCCATTGCCTGGAGAACCTATAGAGGGAAGACGACGACGAAAAGTCATCATGGCAGGAAAGAAACGGCAGACAACGAGATCAAGCCAAAAATAAAGGATCTTTCAAGATTTAGACATCAACAGTCAAATGCCAACAGTGGTTCTGCATAGGAAACCTACAAAACATTTTTGTCGCAGGTTTACCTAGACATACCAAACTGGTAAGATTAAAGGTGAAATCCCCAACTTTGCATGTATTTGAGAGATAGTGACACTACAACAAAAATGGCGGAGCATCCAGAGGCATCCTTTTACCATCCAGAGGTGCCCTTACACCAGAGCGTAGCAGGTTAGAATAGCCCACTGAATTAAAATTAAAATGTCCTTGTGGCATCTTTGTTAATTACCTTGCTAAAGTGTTGAAATTCAACACTAAAATGGCATGAGATAGATTCTGAAGGACACCGATACATTGATGTCTCTGTGTGTGCGATGGCTCTGTCCACCAGTCTAACAACACTCCACCAATGTTGATGATACTCTATTTTAAAAAAAGTCGCTTTTAGAGGTATCACTGCTGGAGCACACCGCACGTACTGACATGACAGAGTTGAATTGAACTCGGACTATGTTTACAATAAAGCCGTCACGAAAACACCCGTCTGCACAGAGTCACACGAGTCCTGGACGGACAGCACACAGAGCAGCAGAGTGATTCTTTATGCAGGCAGGAGAGAAAAAGGAGTATGACAAGTTTTTGACCCAAATAGGCGATTGTGTTACAGCTGCTGAACCGGCCGCTACAGTGAGAGAGGGTGTGTGAGAATACAGGAGATGGAGAGGAAGTGAGGGAGAGAAGTTGAGATCAAAAGGTTGAGTACACGAAGAAGAGAAAGTAAGAGAGGAAGAGAATGGAAAAGGGGGGAGAGATGGGGAGAAAGAGCCTTTTATGGGAATGGAGCGGATAGCGGATTATCCCAGCTCTGTGCTCTGGAGAGCCTCTTTGTTCACAACCACTTTGGGATTACAAGGATTTGCCCACCTCGATCCTTCCTCTCTCACTCTCTCACACACACACACACACACACACACACACACACACACACACACACACACACACACACACACACACACACACACATGCAGACAAAACATATTTATAGTTACAGTGAGGTCTAGCGGCAGCTGGAGCTTAGACAGTTCTTCAGGTAGGCAAAAAAGAATCTTTTCTTCTTTTTATTAGTGGCTCTTTTGGGATTTCTTTTATGCATAAATGTCCACATATACAAAAAATATAAATCACAGAGGATCAAATTAAGATATTAAGTGGACTAATTACACATTATTCTCCCGTCAGTCGCACGTGTACGTCGTCCATTTTGCTCCTATCCCTTCATTCTTACCTTGACAGCGACGTGGAGCTTGGCGGTTTTCTTGGAGGATCCAGATGCTTCATAAATGGTTCCATCTAGATCCACAGACATGGTGAAGACCGGAGCGTGAACCGGGCCCGACTGGGACAGCAGGCGGTACTGCAGCCCTGGCCGGATCTGGTTCAGCCGCATCAGAGCGTTCATTGGCTGGTTGGAGTCTATGGCTTTACTGTCCAAGACTAATGCAAAAAAAAAAAAAGGGGAGTATGGTTACAGTAAAAAGAAGAGAGTAGAGTAGATTTCATAAGGGGTGTGTATCAATTACCCAGCTGGAGTCAGACAGATTTGGCCATTTGGGAGATGCTGTATGCAATAAATCATATTTTCTAACAGTTTTCTAATCTCTGGCTTGTTGTTTTCATGATGAATAAAGGTGCTTCTCTATTTTCTTTCTCTTTCAATCATGGTCCTCCTGTTTGTCAATATCTAAAAATGCCTTTCTGCCTCCATTAGACGTGGTTCATCTTCTCCTTGTACGAAGAAAGAGCTGGGGATGGTTGGGTGGCCTACTAAAACGCTGGCGATCAATACTATTGATCTGCCTCCAAGGGATTGAAGGAGGGTGGAAGGTAGAGAGGCAGACAGGGACAAAGACAAAAAAATATAGACAATGGGAAGAGAGGCAAGAATATAACTACTTCCATCTTATAGGATAGTATGGATTCTTATCCCCAGTCTCTTTCCAGCTTTAGATTGGGTCCAATGATCAATGGATGAAAACACACATAAAGAAACAATCAGATAACCACACTCTGTCAATGCTCATTTCTTACTGTTCCTTCTTGTACCTTTCCTCAGATTCCTCTTCATCTTCTTAATGAGGTCCTTGTCATCCATTGCTCCATCCTCGTATGGCCTCTTCAGACCTAAACCTGAGAGGGGAGAGGCACAGAGGAAGAGTTGGAGAGTTACTTATCAATCACTGACTACAAGAAATGTTTATATGAACACGCACAAAGGCAGCCGTGTGTGACGGAAAGACAGGGAGGCACAGTCGCAGACAAACAAACAATAGATCAGCACGAGCATAAAGATGGATAAATTCACAGATAAGATAAACAGAGCAGAGAGGCAGACCAGCAAACAGCCAAACAATGAGGAAGACATATAAGCTCCTTTCCGACATGCATCTTAATGCATGCATTTCCATGAAAGCCACTTTGGAAATTTGCCAATTCAAGATCTTATGAGATTTGTCTTATGAGTCTTTTTCTAGTGTGAAACAAAAGTGGAAACATTCCTGCATAAGGCACGTACGAGTTAAAGAG